>NC_034202.2:9677697-9790197 GCF_002021735.2 Oncorhynchus kisutch | reverse complement strand
CCAGGTCGTAGCCTGGGTCACACTGGTAGGTAATGCGAGCGCCCCGCACCAGGGCAGTATGGGACGTGGTCTTCCAGCCATTCTGGATCTCCGGCAGGTCCGGACACGAGTCGTTACGGGAGACCTCTGTGGAGACACACAAACAAACATTTAGAGATGCTTATTGTGATTTACATAAATTCATTCTCACACAGATGTATTTCTGCAGGCATGTCGTTCTACATTTCTGGTGAAAGAAGTGTATACAAGTGCGGGTGTGTACAGTGTACATATAGAATGATCGAGTGTGCATATTCTAATGCGATTGCATGTTTGTGTTTCCTCGTGTGAACGTGGAGAGCATTCCAAATAATTGCGTGTGTGTGTGTGTTTATCCGCACGCACACGGGGCAAGTGGGACGGTGAGACAAATAGGATGTGATTGAATAAGGGCAGAGAGAGAGAGAGAGAGAGAGAGAGAGAGAGAGAGAGAGCGAAAGAGAGCGAAAGAGAGCGAAAGAGAGCGAAAGAGAGCGAAAGAGAGAGAGAGAGGAGGGTAAAGCGGAGGAAGAGAAAAGGGAGAGGAGACAGAAAGACGGAGTCTGGGACATTACACTGTCTCTCTCATTTCCTCAGCCTCCTCTTCATCTCTCTAGCTCTGTCTCTCTTTCACTGACTCTCCGTTTCAACTCGGCTGCCGACTAGGCATATATCCGAGTCGTCTATTCCTCCAATATTGGCTCCCGTCTCTTATCAATTCATTTTGTTACTTCTCCTTCCCTCCCTCTCTGCTTCTCTTCTCCACCCCCCCTCTCTTACCCATGTAGTTGATGATGAAGCCCTCTCCCTTGCCGAAGACGAGGCCGGCGGGGTCGGAGTGGAAGGTCACGGTGAGGTCAGGGGTCGTGGACTGTATCTTGAAGGGTCCGGGTCCGCCCACGTACTGGCCCAGGATATGGGTGGTGACTTCATCACCGTCCAGGATGGTCAACATGTCACTGTCACTCAGGTTCAGACTGAAGTGGGGGGGGGGAGAGAGAGAGAGATAAAGGGAGAGAGTGCATAGTTGATTCAATCTCTAGTTATTGAATCACACATTTTTCTAATGGTAATTTTGCCCTGTGTAATTGGCCGTTGCTTTGGCAATAAGTAGCCTACTTTTGTCATGCCCATAAACATTGTGAATTTAAATTGGACTCATCCAACACATCCCAAATCACATGATATGAGTGTAAATGGTATCAGCACCATATGGCAAACTCCGTGCAATGGCGACCCGTCATTCATGTTTTTAATCCCACCTGTTTAAACAACAATAAAAGAGTTGCCCTGTTTTGCATGTCATTCTGGCATTCATTCGTGTCACATGTCATTTCAGCAAACAACGTAAAAAACAACAACTTGAGTTAATCAAAAGCAGCATACAAACTTGGCCTCTTTCTTTGAGTAAGGCAGCGCCAAGATGCAGCAGATTCAGCCTAGCTCAGTGCTGTCTGTAGTGGAGGGGCAGCCAGCGAGATCACAGAGGCATTGTCTATCTCTAGCTGAGCCGTGATTGGCTCAGGGTTCTGTCGGTTCCATTTTTCTGTGCTCCGGTTAACTTAACAAATAAGGAACACTCAAAAGGTTCCCTTATAAACCACAACCATGTTCATCAAAACACAGCCGTAGACAGAAGAGCAAACATCACAGTTCCGCCCTGTTGGAAAAGTCCAAGTTGCTTTTATCCTGCTCGTAGTCAACCCCCTGTGATGTCACTGCATACGTCGTCACCTGCTACTCCTCAGACCAAGCCCATGCATACACAGCTATACAAACTTGCAAGAGATACAATAGTTCCAGTGTTTTCTAAGGCCTCGGCAGGAAATGTCCACTCACCCAAGTTGATTTATAGAGGTATGTCTGACTATCGTCTTATCTCTTCTACTCCCCTGCAGGGCTCTTTGTTTATCTTTGAAATGCTTTCTCACAGACCCCCATTTCTTTATAAGAGGCAGAGACTGTGGAACAATTCTAAAACCTCGCAATGAATATATACCTGTATATTGTTAATCTGTAGTCTAGGACCCTATAAATGTAGAGGAGGAGGCGTCCCACAGTCCCTCCCCTTCTATTAATACAACCTATTATAATCAATTATTATAATACATCAAACATTTGGTGCAGCCCCTATGACCCCATCAGTTCTGTCACTCACGGGGACACCACATCACCGCAGAATCTGCGGGAGAGCTAGGACGATCAAGCCCCCCTGCAGCCCTACCATAGATTTACAGTAGAAGTGCCTGTCCAAGAAGGCTCAAGGTCATTGGCCACAGACAAAAATGACGTCAAATCACGCTATAAACTCATCAAAAAAAGAAACGGCCTCTCACTGTCAACTGCGTTTATTTACAGCAAACTTAACGTGTAAATATTTGTATGAACATAACAAGATTCAACAACAGAGACATAAGTTCCACAGTGTGACTAACAGAAATAGAATAATGTGTCCCTGAACAAAGGGAGGGGGGGGGTCAAAATCAAAAGTAACAGTCAGTATCTGGTGTGGCCACCAGCTGCATTAAGTACTGCAGTGCATCTCCTCCTCATGGACTACACCAGATTTGCCAGTTCTTGCTGTGAGATGTTACCCCACTCTTCCACCAAGGCACCTGCAAGTTCCCGGACATTTATGGGGGGAATGGCCCTAGCCCTCACCCTTCGATCCAACAAGTCCCAGACATGCTCAATGGGATTGAGATCCGGGCTATTTGCTGGCCATGGCAGAACACTGACATTCCTGTCTTGCAGGAAATGAACGAGCAGTATGGCTGGTGGCATTGTCATGCTGGAGGGTCATGTCAGGATGAGCCTGCAGGAAGGGCAACACATGAGGGAGGAGGATGTCTTCCCTGTAATGCACAGTGTTAAGATTGCCTGCAATGACGACAAGCTCAGTCCGATGATGCTGTGACACACCGCCCCAGACCATGATGGACCCTCCACCTCCAAATCGATCCCGCTCCAGAGTACAGGCCTCGGTGTAACGCTCATTCCTTCGACGATAAACGCGATTCTGACCATCCCCCCTGGTGAGACAAAACCGCGACTTGTCAAAGAAGAGCACTTTTTTGCCAGTCCTGTCTGGTCCAGCAACGGTGGGTTTGTGCCCATGGTTGATGTTGTTGCCAGTGATGTCTGGTGAAGACCTGCCTTACAAAGGCTTACAAGCTCAGTCCAGCCTCTCTCAGCCTATTGCGGACAGTCTGAGCACTGATGGAGGGATTGTGCATTCCTGGTGTAACTCGGGCAGTTGTTGTTGCCATCCTGTACCTGTCCCGCAGGTGTGATGTTCGGATGTACCGATCCTGTGCAGGTGTTGTTCACATGTGGTCTGCCACTGCGAGGACGTGGTCTGCCACTGTCCGTCCTGTCTCCCTGTAGTGCTGTCTCAGGCGTCTCACAGTACGGACATTGCAATTTATTGCCCTGGCCACATCTGCAGTCCTCATGCCTCCTCCCTGGGCATCTTTCTTTTGGTGTTTGTCAGAGTCAGTAGAAAGGTCTCTTTAGTGTCCTAAGTTTTCATGACTGTGACCTTAATTCCCTAAAATCTGTAAGCTGTTAGTGTCTTAACGACCGTTCCACAGGTGCATGTTCATTAATTGTTTATGGTTCATTGACCAAGCATAGGAAACCGTGTTTAAACCCTTTACAACGAAGATCTGTGAAGTAATTTTGATTTGTACGAATTATCTTTGAAAGACAGGGTCCTGAACAAGGGACGCTTCTTTTTTTTGCAGAGTTTCTCTCTCGTAGCTTTGATTGGACATCATGCTTTCAAAATCTTGGCTGGCTTGCAAGATAAGCAGTCATCATGAATCACATCGACAATCTACTGGCAATGCTTTTCAGGCCTTGTCATATGAAGATGGCTCATCGCCCATTGGACATAAGCATTTAAAACAAATCAAGTCGGAAATGATAAATTCAACAATGTATCAGGTATGAAGGTAAGACCCAGACCACGTCGAGTAATCAATAGTTTAATGTTCCAACAGGGGCAGGCAATAGACAGGTCAAGGCAGGCAGGGGTCAGTAAACCAGAGGTGGGGCAAAGGTACAGGTCGACAGGCAGGCTCAGGGGCAGGCAGAGTGGTCAGGCAGGTGGGCTCGGAGTCAGGACAGGCAAGGGTCAAAACCAGGAGGGCGAGAAAGGAGAAACTGGAAAAAGCAGGCGCTGAGACACAAAACGCTGGTTGGCTTGAACAAACAAGACAAACTGTCAACAGACAGACAGAGAACACAGGTATAAATACACTGGGGTTAATGGGGAAGATGGGCGACACCTGGAGGGGGGTGGAGACAATCACAAAGACAGGTGAAACAGATCAGGGTGTGACACAATGAGTGGTTTGGAATGAAGCAGTGGCTAACTGTGAGCGTCGCAAGGCAATCACTATTTTGCTTCCCCTGCCTGCTATTCGGTGGAGTGGGTGTGTGGTCCAAGTCTGGGTTTAACTTTTTACTGCAGTGCACCAAATCAGGGTCATACAGTGTTTATTGGTAGTCTTAAACAAATCTACTTTGAAACAAAAGTATACACCTCACACAAATGGTTATGGGCTTCAACAAATATTTTGAGTTCATATACAGTACCAGTCAGTACCGGTGCAAAGCTGTCATCAAGGCAAAGGGTGGCTACTTTGAAGAATCTCATATAAAATATACTTTGATTTGTTTAACACTTTTTTGGTTACTACATGATTCCATATGTGTTATTTCATAGTTTTGATGTCTTCACTATTATTCTACACTGTAGGGAAAGAAAGAAAATCCCTGGAATGAGAAGGTGCATCCAAACCTTTGACTGGTACTAAACATAAATAAAAATATAAGATGTATTTACAACAGTCCATCCATGAGGTCACCGGGTCATTTGACTGCGGATTTAAAACATCTGCCTGAAAGGGTCTCAAAACAGGAGAATTGTGCATCACATGTAGACCAACGCTGTTAAACGTAGAGTACTGGGGAAATCAAACGTTGTGACTCAGCCAGACAAAGCATATAGGACAGCCATGACCTTCACAACCGACAAAACGGAAGAGAATAGGTACGTGCTCGCCCGAATTATAGCGCTTGCATATTGGGTGGCTAAACGAATAGGCATATAGGCTACGTCCATCTCAGCCCGCTCATGCCGAAATGGCGGCTTGTCTCTTATCCACTCAACTCTCCCTTATGCCATAGTTTGTACATCTCAATTGTTATATTGCTTACGGTATATAGGTCTCTCTCATTAGTATCTTATTAATAATTTTAGGCAATGTTAGAATGATGTCTTTAGTTGTTTTGCTTACTTTGCGTATTATAAATAGCTCATGTGCTTTTCTCCAAAAGGAGGGGATACTATATAATGTTGTTGGGTCTGTAACAGTGGCGGTTCTAGACCATTTCAACTCGGGGGGGGGGGGGGGGGGGGGGCAGTTGTACTGTTAGAGGGACCAGTTACATTAGACGTTATTGTTGTCATATCGTTTTCTTCACTGCATTGAAGGCATTAGCAGGCAAAATACCATGTTCATAATCATCACCGTTGCCACTGTCTAATAACAGATGGAAGTAAAGAACAATAGCAAAAAATGTGTTATGTAAAAATGATTTCACACCCCCCCCAGAACCGTTAGTGGTCTGTAACCATGTTTACCAGTGACAGTCTCTTCACATTTAAACATTTGTATTCAACAAAAAGTTCAGTAATAGACCCATGTGATTCCAGTTCACATTGCCCCGTCTGTGCGTCAGTATAATGTCTATAAGTGGATCATTGTGATTGTGTTTCCCTTCATTTTCAGACCACATAACCGTTGAATCCGCCCCCCCCCCCGCTTTCTTTCTCTGGGGTGACTTCATTAAGAGTAAAGTTGAGGCCTCAACATCTTGCTGAACTTATCTGTACTGACGTCTAACCTGGATTTCTGTCGCTGTCCATTTGGAGAGTGCTGAACGAAGGCCCGTCGCAGTGTGATGTTGTTCCCCTAGACTATGCACCGAGTTGCACATAAGGACCAATTCAAATAGGCCAGGTCAAGAGGGGATGTTAATCATTTGATCAAAATAATAATAATTCAGTGTGTTTTAAAAAAGATAATTACAGCTGCATAGCAAATGTTAGTTTTTGGTGTCAAACACTTTTTCATATCTATATTGTACTGACACGTGATTGTAAAAGTTTTGGATATTTTGGTTTGGCCCATTGCGGGTTATCTGTATTTCCGTACCCCCTTATTGTTCTCTTTTGCCTGACCTTCAGCTAGCGAGGTGCCTGAGAGCTGTGACTGCACCAAGGGTTAACGTAATGTGTGTTGTCTCTTCGTGTGCAGGTGCCTGAGAGCTGTGACTGCACCAAGGGTTAACATAATGTGTGTTGTCTCTTCGTGTGCAGGTGCCTGAGAGCTGTGACTGCGCCAAGGGTTAACATAATGTGTGTTGTCTCTTCGTGTGCAGGTGCCTGAGAGCTGTGACCGTGCCAAGGGTTAACATAATGTGTGTTGTCTCTTCGTGTGCAGGTGCCTGAGAGCTGTGACCGTGCCAAGGGTTAACATAATGTGTGTTGTCTCTTCGTGTGCAGGTGCCTGAGAGCTGTGACTGCACCAAGGGTTAACATAATGTGTGTTGTCTCTTCGTGTGCAGGTGCCTGAGAGCTAGGACTGCGCCAAGGGTTAACATAATGTGTGTTGTCTCTTCGTGTGCAGGTGCCTGAGAGCTAGGACTGCGCCAAGGGTTAACATAATGTGTGTTGTCTCTTCGTGTGCAGGTGCCTGAGAGCTAGGACTGCACCAAGGGTTAACATAATGTGTGTTGTCTCTTCGTGTGCAGGTGCCTGAGAGCTAGGACTGCACCAAGGGTTAACATAATGTGTGTTGTCTCTTCGTGTGCAGGTGCCTGAGAGCTAGGACTGCACCAAGGGTTAACATAATGTGTGTTGTCTCTTCGTGTGCAGGTGCCTGAGAGCTAGGACTGCACCAAGGGTTAACATAATGTGTGTTGTCTCTTCGTGTGCAGGTGGCTGAGAGCTGTGACCGCACCAAGGGTTAACATAATGTGTGTTGTCTCTTCGTGTGCAGGTGCCTGAGAGCTGTGACTGCACCAAGGGTTAACATAATGTGTGTTGTCTCTTCGTGTGCAGGTGCCTGAGAGCTGTGACTGCACCAAGGGTTAACATAATGTGTGTTGTCTCTTCGTGTGCAGGTGCCTGAGAGCTGTGACTGCACCAAGGGTTAACATAATGTGTGTTGTCTCTTCGTGTGCAGGTGCCTGAGGGCTGTGACTGCACCAAGGGTTAACATAATGTGTGTTGTCTCTTCGTGTGCAGGTGCCTGAGAGCTGTGACTGCACCAAGGGTTAACATAATGTGTGTTGTCTCTTCGTGTGCAGGTGCCTGAGAGCTGTGACTGCACCAAGGGTTAACATAATGTGTGTTGTTGTCTCTTCGTGTGCAGGTGTCTGAGAGCTGTGACTGCACCAAGGGTTAACATAATGTGTGTTGTCTCTTCGTGTGCAGGTGCCTGAGAGCTGTGACCGCACCAAGGGTTAACATAATGTGTGTTGTCTCTTCGTGTGCAGGTGCCTGAGAGCTGTGACTGCACCAAGGGTTAACATAATGTGTGTTGTCTCTTCGTGTGCAGGTGCCTGAGAGCTGTGACTGCACCAAGGGTTAACATAATGTGTGTTGTCTCTTCATGTGCAGGTGCCTGAGAGCTGTGACCGCACCAAGGGTTAACATAATGTGTGTTGTCTCTTCGTGTGCAGGTGCCTGAGAGCTGTGACTGCACCAAGGGTTAACATAATGTGTGTTGTCTCTTCGTGTGCAGGTGCCTGAGAGCTGTGACTGCACCAAGGGTTAACATAATGTGTGTTGTCTCTTCGTGTGCAGGTGCCTGAGAGCTGTGACTGCACCAAGGGTTAACATAATGTGTGTTGTCTCTTCGTGTGCAGGTGCCTGAGAGCTGTGACCGCACCAAGGGTTAACATAATGTGTGTTGTCTCTTCGTGTGCAGGTGCCTGAGAGCTGTGACTGCACCAAGGGTTAACATAATGTGTGTTGTCTCTTCGTGTGCAGGTGCCTGAGAGCTGTGACTGCGCCAAGGGTTAACATAATGTGTGTTGTCTCTTCGTGTGCAGGTGCCTGAGAGCTGTGACCGCGCCAAGGGTTAACATAATGTGTGTTGTCTCTTCATGTGCAGGTGCCTGAGAGCTGTGACTGCACCAAGGGTTAACATAATGTGTGTTGTCTCTTCGTGTGCAGGTGCCTGAGAGCTAGGACTGCACCAAGGGTTAACATAATGTGTGTTGTCTCTTCGTGTGCAGGTGCCTGAGAGCTAGGACTGCACCAAGGGTTAACATAATGTGTGTTGTCTCTTCGTGTGCAGGTGCCTGAGAGCTAGGACTGCACCAAGGGTTAACATAATGTGTGTTGTCTCTTCGTGTGCAGGTGCCTGAGAGCTAGGACTGCACCAAGGGTTAACATAATGTGTGTTGTCTCTTCGTGTGCAGGTGCCTGAGAGCTAGGACTGCACCAAGGGTTAACATAATGTGTGTTGTCTCTTCGTGTGCAGGTGCCTGAGAGCTGTGACCGCACCAAGGGTTAACATAATGTGTGTTGTCTCTTCGTGTGCAGGTGCCTGAGAGCTGTGACCGCACCAAGGGTTAACATAACGTGTGTTGTCTCTTCGTGTGCAGGTGCCTGAGAGCTGTGACTGCACCAAGGGTTAACATAATGTGTGTTGTCTCTTCGTGTGCAGGTGCCTGAGAGCTGTGACTGCACCAAGGGTTAACATAATGTGTGTTGTCTCTTCGTGTGCAGGTGCCTGAGAGCTGTGACTGCACCAAGGGTTAACATAATGTGTGTTGTCTCTTCGTGTGCAGGTGCCTGAGAGCTGTGACTGCACCAAGGGTTAACATAATGTGTGTTGTCTCTTCGTGTGCAGGTGCCTGAGAGCTGTGACTGCACCAAGGGTTAACATAATGTGTGTTGTCTCTTCGTGTGCAGGTGCCTGAGAGCTGTGACTGCACCAAGGGTTAACATAATGTGTGTTGTTGTCTCTTCGTGTGCAGGTGTCTGAGAGCTGTGACTGCACCAAGGGTTAACATAATGTGTGTTGTCTCTTCGTGTGCAGGTGCCTGAGAGCTGTGACTGCACCAAGGGTTAACATAATGTGTGTTGTTGTCTCTTCGTGTGCAGGTGTCTGAGAGCTGTGACTGCACCAAGGGTTAACATAATGTGTGTTGTCTCTTCGTGTGCAGGTGCCTGAGAGCTGTGACCGCACCAAGGGTTAACATAATGTGTGTTGTCTCTTCGTGTGCAGGTGCCTGAGAGCTAGGACTGCACCAAGGGTTAACATAATGTGTGTTGTCTCTTCATGTGCAGGTGCCTGAGAGCTGTGACCGCACCAAGGGTTAACATAATGTGTGTTGTCTCTTCGTGTGCAGGTGCCTGAGAGCTGTGACTGCACCAAGGGTTAACATAATGTGTGTTGTCTCTTCGTGTGCAGGTGCCTGAGAGCTGTGACTGCACCAAGGGTTAACATAATGTGTGTTGTCTCTTCGTGTGCAGGTGCCTGAGAGCTGTGACTGCACCAAGAGTTAACATAATGTGTGTTGTCTCTTCGTGTGCAGGTGCCTGAGAGCTGTGACCGCACCAAGGGTTAACATAATGTGTGTTGTCTCTTCGTGTGCAGGTGTCTGAGAGCTGTGACTGCACCAAGGGTTAACATAATGTGTGTTGTCTCTTCGTGTGCAGGTGCCTGAGAGCTGTGACTGCACCAAGGGTTAACATAATGTGTGTTGTCTCTTCGTGTGCAGGTGCCTGAGAGCTGTGACCGCACCAAGGGTTAACATAATGTGTGTTGTCTCTTCGTGTGCAGGTGCCTGAGAGCTGTGACCGCACCAAGGGTTAACATAATGTGTGTTGTCTCTTCGTGTGCAGGTGTCTGAGAGCTGTGACTGCACCAAGGGTTAACATAATGTGTGTTGTCTCTTCGTGTGCAGGTGCCTGAGAGCTGTGACTGCACCAAGGGTTAACATAATGTGTGTTGTCTCTTCGTGTGCAGGTGCCTGAGAGCTGTGACCGCACCAAGGGTTAACATAATGTGTGTTGTCTCTTCGTGTGCAGGTGCCTGAGAGCTGTGACTGCGCCAAGGGTTAACATAATGTGTGTTGTCTCTTCGTGTAAAGTCCGCTGTTTCAGCTGTTTTGTTTTTCTTCAAAAGGCAGTAAATGAGGCTGAATGAACAGTTTCGCTGCCAGACGAGTCTCCGCTAATAGCTAGGTGTAGCAGGTGGTAAGGATTCACGGTGCTGAAAAGAAAGCTCAGCCGCCGGGACAGCTTTATGTCGGCCCTGACATTTAATGTACTATTGAGTAATAGGTTGTGGCTTCACCGGTTTCACAGTTTGCCCCACCAAGATTGTCATGCAAAAAAAAAAAATGGCCACTGACTCAGTGTGAGGTAAAGGGGTGACGTTGTCAGAGACTAAACACTGGATGAGTCAGATGGAATGCTGGGGGCTTGATGACATCAGAGGCTAGGTGATGAGTAACATCTGGCTACTTTGACAACCTATTACCATCAGAAATCTGACAGGTGTGTGTATGTATGTGTGTGTGGCAGATTGTATGTGGCAGGCAGGTAGCCTAGTGGTTGTAGAGGCGAACCAGTGACCGGAGGGTTGCCAGTTCAAATCCCAGGTCCCGACCAGAAAAATCTGGCGGGACATATCAAATCCTAGATGCCATTGCCTGCCGTTATGCACTTAAACCCCCCCCCCCCCCACACACACACACAACAACAGCGCCCAGTGTGGCAGCCCCCTAAACCTCACCAAAACGTGTGCTTATTAGACATGGACATAGAGATTTCCCATCCGACCCGATATGCATAAATATATATTTAGAGAGAGAGAGAGAGAGAGACCCGTTCTGAATGGATCCGAGGACAACTAGACCCATTCCGCATAGACCTGGTTGGATCCGGACCCGGTCCGAGTGAGGGAAGCAGCAGAAAAGTACATTTTGAAGTGACTTTATTAACCAGAGCAGATAAAGTGTGAGGGAGAGGAGGTAGAGAGAAGTGACGGACGCTCTAGCAGGGGCCGTGCTGTGTGTTTAGGCTACTGTGAGTGTGAGCGAGTGACACGGGAACAGGGAGGAGGGAGGAGGGAGGAAGAGATGACAGTTAGCCTACAAAACAACAACAACTCCATTCAGAATATGAAGTAGCAGCCTACCTTTTGGCTCCTGGTCATTGTAGCTTCTCCTTTAACTTTTCATACCATCATTTTAATTCCATCCTCCCATTGATTAGATATTTCCTCACTTTTGCCCAACCCGGAGGCTCTATCACTGTAGCCCATTGCCGCTTTGATGACTTCTGATTGGCTGACAACAACAAAAAGCTATTATGCGCCACTCTCACGAAAAGCAAGAGCAGCAGTATAAAATGATCCAATATATCTCTCTTCTGCAGCAGTCGCGTTCGGATCTGTATGGATCCTTCCGGACGAGTCATTTAAAATGACACATAGGCCTTCCCCGATACCCGTGGCGATCATATCAGATCCAACCCAGACCCGTGACATTACTTAGAATTCTGGGTCACGGTATTCGGGTACAGCTGGATCCGTGAAGACCTCTAGTGTGTCTTTTGGAGGGGTTAAAAGGCACGTTTTGGTTGGAACTAATCTTAATGTGTGTGTGTGTGTGTGTGTGTGTGTGTGTGTGTGTGTGTGTGTGTGTGTGTGTGTGTGTGTGTGTGTGTGTGTGAGTGTGTGTGTGTGAGTGTTTGTGTGTGAGTGTGTGTGTGTGTGTGTGTATATATATATCTCACAGCTGTACGTCGAGCAGCACGCATTTGTCCTCCCCTACATGGATCCTCCAGCTGCAGTCCTCTCCCTCTCCGTACCACTCTGGCCAGTTGGGAGACAGGATCACACCCCCAGGACCTGCTAGGTCTCCCCCACACAGGGCTGGAGACGGAGGGAGAGGAGCGAGTGAGAGGGGGGGAGATATCCCAATTTAAAAAGAAAAAAGGAACTGTACATTTTCACATTAAACTCTGTTGTCAAATTGTATCATTAAAGATAAACGCCTCACAGCTTGATATCAGAACTCTCTCAATGTGAAAGAAAATAGCACCATAGGATTTTCAGAAGTCTACATAGACACACACACACACACACCTTTGCAGAGTGGTTCCGTGTCGTTCCAGTAGGGGTCTCTGGCGTTGATACACTCTATGACTGGCGGTCCCTGCTCCAGAGAGTGACCAGTATCACAGCTGAACTGCACCACAGCGCCAACACCGTAGGCCTGGTCAGTGGTGCTGAAGTTACCATTCTGCAGGTAGGGCTCATAACAATGGCCACGCTTAAACGCTGCAGAGAGAGAGAGAGAGAGAGAAACGGGAGAGCAGAGAGGAGGTTAGACAGAAAGGTTGGAGAATATGATGAAATGTTTCATCTGGTTTGTGTGCTCTTACCCTCATAGCGGATGTTGAAGCCTGTATTATGGTTAGGTTGGTCAGTGATGAACTGTACCCTGACTGCTGGACCCTCACTGATCACCCCTTCAAACGGTATTGGACCACCCCGCCCCGAGTCAAACAGCACCACAGACCCAGCGTCCAGACCGCTCCATAACACAAGTCTGGGGGGAGAAATTTCATTGGAACACTTTATGGGTCCCAGATTGTTGGGATATGCAGACCTATAAACAACTTGAAGATTTGATCCATTTCCAAAGTTGATTACAGCACAATTATAATTTACACATTCAAAGCTCAAACACATTCCCTCTCTCTCTCACCTTTCAGTGGGTCCAAGGGCCAGTCTCTCCAGGTGCAGGTGTAGTCTCTGTGCTGTGGGGGCCTCCATGGACCAGGAGCAGGAACGGTCCTGGGTGGCATCGGGTCCCAGGCGGGGAGAGGGAGACAGGACCCTCCCTACTGTAGCGTTCTTCACTGAGCCCCCACATAGTGCTATGGAGGGAGAGAGGTGATGATTATATGCGTGTGTGTGTGTGTGTGTTTGTGTATCCCCAGCTCTGCAGCTGGGCATGTTGTTGCTCCAGACAGCGGAATGCATTGAGATGTGTGTGTGTGAATATGTATGTGTGTGTCCCTGCATCTGCATGTGTCTCTCCCTCTCCTCCCTACCTCTACAGCTGGGCTCCTTGCTGCTCCAGACAGGCAGAGATGCATTGAGGCAGGTGAGAGCCACTGCCCCCTGCAGGTGGTATCCCATATGGCAGTGGAAGCGGGCAGTGCCCCCTGGCAGCAGGTCCAGCACTGACACCTCCCCAAAATGAGGCCTCCTCGGCAGGGCACAGCTCAGACGGAATACTGTCAGGGGGAGAGGGGCAGGGAGGGGGGGGAGAATGAGAGAGGGAGAGACAGAGATTTCCATTCTGTCATTCTCTCCCATCATATGTTATGCTATTCTGTTCCACAGTTGGCTTCCTGTTCTAATTTGATCTGAGATGACTGGACAGGCCAGAATAAAGATAAAGGAGAGGACAAGGCAGAATAATAGATAATGGAGAGGACAGGCCAGAATAATAGATAATGGAGAGGACAGGCCAGAATAATAGATATTGGAGAGGACAGGCCAGAATAATAGATAATGGAGAGGACAGGATAATAGATATGGTTTTCATGCCACGTTGACTTCATCTATCCAGAGACGCAGGAGGAAGCGAGGCACCTCACTCCCTAATTTCTTCTGGTTACATTACAGTCAACGAACTAAGCTATTGCATTGGCATCTATGGGAGAACTACCCTGCTAAGCAGACCGGAACTGACCATTTCTTTTTCAATGGTAAACGAGTGAACTATCTTAATTTATCCACCATCTTTGTCCAGCCCTGTCACATTTGAACTGACACAGAGGTTGCGGTTCATACTCATAAAAGACACACCCTCGTCCACTTACCCTCCTCGCCTTATGCCCTTGGGGGAATCCTGGAGGAAGGTCCAAATGATTAGCCATGCAAGGGAAGTTTGCAACGCAAGACCCTCAGCCCTCGTTTTTAGTCGAGTTGGCGAGTGAACAATAATGTTCACGTCGGATGTAGAAAGTGTGCTACTAATGCACATGACGGCACCAACACGTCTCATAAAATGTAAATGTGTGTTGTTTGGTTATCTTTTGGAAATTGTAGAAATAAAACATGTTCCAGCTAGGCAGGCTAAAGTTAGTTAGCTAATTAATTTTCTACCGATCATACAGTAGGCGTAAATGAATAATTATATATTTAATGTGGTGGTGTGGGGGTGGTGTGGGGGCTGTGTGGGGGCTGTGCTTTGGCAAAGTGGGTGGGGTTATATCCTTCCTGTTTGGCCCTGTCCGGGGGTGTCCTCGGATGGGGCCACAGTGTCTCCTGACCCCTCCTGTCTCAGCCTCCAGTATTTATGCTGCAGTAGTTTATGTGTCGGGGGGCTGGGGTCAGTTTGTTATATCTGGAGTACTTCTCCTGTCCTATTCGGTGTCCTGTGTGAATCTAAGTGTGCGTTCTCTAATTCTCTCCTTCTCTCTTTCTTTCTCTCTCTCGGAGGACCTGAGCCCTAGGACCATGCCCCTGACATGATGACTCCTTGCTGTCCCCAGTCCACCTGGCCATGCTGCTGTTCCAGTTTCAACTGACCTGAGCCCTAGGACCATGCCCCAGGACTACCTGACATGATGACTCCTTGCTGTCCCCAGTCCACCTGGCCATGCTGCTGCTCCAGTTTCAACTTCTACCTGACTGTGCTGCTGCTCCAGTTTCAACTGTTCTGCCTTATTATTATTCGACCATGCTGGTCATTTATGAACATTTGAACATCTTGGCCATGTTCTGTTATAATCTCTACCCGGCACAGCCAGAAGAGGACTGGCCACCCCACATAGCCTGGTTCCTCTCTAGGTTTCTTCCTAGGTATTGGCCTTTCTAGGGAGTTTTTCCTAGCCACCGTGCTTCTACACCTGCATTGCTTGCTGTTTGGGGTTTTAGGCTGGGTTTCTGTACAGCACTTTGAGATATCAGCTGATGTACGAAGGGCTATATAAATACATTTGATTTGATTTGATTTGATGTAAGTAGACATGCACTCATAATTGACTGTAGCGCATATAAAGCACCCACAAGCTACTGGTGTCTGAAAACACAATCAACGCGGGATGAAGGAGTGACGAATTTCCAGCCAAGGGTGGTCCATTTAAAATTCATTCCTTCCTCCCTCGCTCTGCAAGTACATACTCGTCAGACGTCATGATACGTCATCAGATGTGTCCACTTAATTTGAGGGCTGAGGGGATAGGGTGTGTCTTTTAAGTGTTCTCTCTGACTGCAGTCGGAGAGTTCACAGGGGTGAGATGAGATAGGGAGACATTACAGATGACACATACAAACACAAACAACCACACAATCATGTGCACACACATCTACACTATCAACGGGCTGAGATGAGATGAACCAATGAATCAGAGTTCCAATCAGCTAATTGATATGACACATCCAGTCAAAGTGCTAATTGATTACAAAACAATATTAAGTGGGGAGGCAATTAACAGATCAGGTAGACAGAGAATCAACAGCACCTGAGGACTTAATGAAGGCTTTGATTTCAAAACATGAAAGAGTGTGTGTGTGTGTGTGTGTGTGTGTGTGTGTGTGTGTGTGTGTGTTTGTGTGTGTGCATGCATGTACTCACTCTGGTAGTGCAGCTGGAACATGCCCATGCCCCCCTCAGGCAAGGAGCGGTAGTATACTGAGATGGTATTGGTCGGACTGCGGATCACCTGACCCTCCACCAGAAGCGTGTGATTGGCCAGAACTAGCAAGGCCCCACCCTCATCCACCCCTCTGATTGACAGCTGCTCTCCCTCTGACAGATTCACACTCTTCACCTGAGAGATAGAGAGAGACAGAGGGAGAGAAGGAGAGAGGGAGAGAGAGTGAAAGAGAGGGGGGGGTGGAGAAAGATGGTGTGAGAGAGTTTAACATCTCATGAACCAAGATTGCTACGATACAGAAATATTATATGTGCAGCATGACTGCAAAAAAAGAGGACCTGGAACAGCCCCAGTGTTGTGTGGAGGACAGGGTGCTGTTCCAGCAGACACCACTAGGGGTCAGAGTGAGATCACCACAGAGTCAACTATTGCAACACAGATCGGTGTGTGTGCCACAGGAGGTTGGTGGTACTTTAATTGGGGAGGACTTGCTCGTGGTAAAGGCTGGAGCGGAATTGGTGGAATGGTATCAAATACACTACTCAAAAAAATAAAGGGAACACTAAAATATCACATCCTTGATCTGAATGAATGAAATATTCTTATTAAATACTTTTTTCTTTACATAGTTGAATGTGCTGACAACAAAATCACAGAAACATAATCAATGGAAATCAAATGTATCAACCCATGGAGGTCTGGATTTGGAGTCACACTCAAAATTAAAGTGGAAAACCACACTACAGGCTGATCCAACTTTGATGTAATGTCCTTAAAACAAGTCAAAATTAGGCTCAGTAGTGTGTGTGGCCTCCACGTGCCTGTATGACCTCCCTACAACGCCTGGGCATGCTCCTGATGAGGTGGCGGATGGTCTCCTGAGGGATCTCCTCCCAGACCTCCTCCAACACCTGGACAGTCTGTGGTGCAACGTGGCGTTGGTGGATGGAGCGAGACATGATGTCCCAGATGTGCTCAATTGGATTCAGGTCTGGGGAACGGGCGGGCCAGTCCATAGCATCAATGCCTTCCTCTTGCAGGAACTGCTGACACACTCCAGCCACATGAGGTATAGCAATGTCTTGCATTAGGAGGAACCCAAGGCCAACCACACCAGCATATGGTCTCACAAGGGGTCTGAGGATCTCATCTCGGTACCTAATGGCAGTCAGGCTACCTCTGGCGAGCACATGGAGGGCCCCCAAAGAAATGCCACCCCACACCATGACTGACCCACCGCCAAACCGGTCATGCTGGAGGATGTTACAGGCAGCAGAACATTCTCCACGGCGTCTCCAGACTCTGTCACGTCTGTCACATGTGCTCAGTGTGAACCTGCTTTCATCTGTGAAGAGCACAGGGCGCCAGTGGCGAATTTGCCAATCTTGGTGTTCTCTGGCAAATGACAAACGTCCTGCACGGTGTTGGGCTGTAACAGTGTTGGGCCCCCACTGCACGGTGTTGGGCCCCCACCTGTGGACGTCGGGCCATCATCCACCCTCATGGAATCTGTTTCTGATCGTTTGAGCAGACACATGCACATTTGTGGCTTGCTGGAGGTCATTTTGTAGGGCTCTGGCAGTGCTCCTCCTGCTCCTCCTTGCACAAAGGCGGAGGTAGTTGTCCTGCTGCTGGGTTGTTGCCCTCCTACGGCCTCCTCCACGTCTCCTGATGTACTGGCCTGTCTCCTGGTAGCGCCTCCATGCTCTGGACACTACACTGACAGACACAGCAAACCTTCTTGCCACATCTCGCATTGATGTGCCATCCTGGATGAGCTGCACTACCTTAGCCACTTGTGTGGGTTGTAGACTCCGTCTCATGCTACCACTAGAGTGAAAGCACCGCCAGCATTCAAAAGTGACCAAAACATCAGCCAGGAAGCATAGGAACTGAGAAGTGGTCTGTGGTCCCCACCTGCAGAACCACTCCTTTATTGGGGGTGTCTTGCTAAATGCCTATAATTTCCACCTGTTGTCTATTCCATTTGCACAACAGCATGTGAAATTTGTCAATCAGTGTTGCTTCCTAAGTGGACAGTTTGATTTCACAGAAGTGTGATTGACTTGGAGTTACATTGTGTTGTTTAAGTGTTCCCTTAATTTTTTTGAGCAGTGTACATCAAACACATGGTTTCTATGTGTTTGATGCCATTCCACTTACTCCGTTCCGGCCATTATTATGAGCCGCCCTCCCCTCAGCAGCCTCCACTGGTGTGTGTGTGTGTGTGTGTGTGTGTGTGTGTGTGTGTGTGTGTGTGTGTGTGTGTGTGGATGCGTTTGTGAATTATTGTTGCACGGGTTGACTCCTAACCCGAAGTCCCCGCGGTTATATCTGCGGGGCGGGTGGGTTTAGGGTCATGAAATACTGGGTGGATGAAGGGTGGGTGGAAGGGTGAAGGCCGGGGGGGGTTGAATAAAGAGAAAACAATATCTGAAATGCCTTACAGAAAAAGTTACCGTCGATCGACTCGGGCAAAAAGGACAATGTTGGAGTTGAATTTAATAAGAGAAAAGCTGCGGAGAGTTGAAAATAAAGATAAAATTGAAAATTCATGTTTAGGAAAGAATTGGTGAAAGAGGATGATAGCGGTGCCGCTGTGTTGTGTGTGACGATTGTGAGGCGCTTTACAAATTCAACAGTCACAAGACAGGGACTTCAAATAGGCCTGTGGCACGTCAAGGGGACTGTAGCCTGATGTTCAGATGGGTTACATGGAAACTGAAATCTGAACTCTGAAAGTAGGTCTGTAACCTCTCACACCTCCATCAGACCGACAGTATATTGGTACACCAGAAGCGTTGGACGTGTCGAAGGTATGTACCAAGTTGTATGCGGAGAATTGACAGAAATACCCACAATTTTTTGGTTGTTGCACACATATCCACTAAAATGTTGGATTACATAATGAAAAAAGTTTACCTGCAGAATTTACAATTACAAATGTACAACTTTGCAAATACACTGTCGGTCTGATTGAGGTATTACTATAAATTCCAGCAGAATGATACATTTCATGCAGTGAAATTATACTCCAAATGTAGGCAACATTTTTACTCGGGAGCAGGAGTGGAGAAATGGGATTTCTTTCATCCTTGAGAGAATGTGAATGTGCAGTTTTTATCAGCGTCATAAAATCTGATAGCATTTCAAACACATCAAATATGGATCCAAGCCCAACTGAAATCTTATCAGAAACATGTTGGGTCGTTGACAACTTTCTATTTCCGTACAACCGGTCAAACTGATATCATTTGGACATTTTGCACAGAAAATCTTTTCCGTCTTTTTTTGTTATTGTATTTTATCCCCGGTCCCTAAACTTATTTCCTCCTTGAAAAAAAAGTAGAGATGACAGAGAAAAATGTACCCATGTCAACTATATTGAAGCATTCATTCTCGATTTATGACATTATTCTGGTAAGTATTTATTTAGTCTTTTAGGGCAACATACAATGACAGCAGAGAAGTTTAATGTATCAAATTCTAGAAAAGTTGACGAACAAATAGCCTAAAAAAATAAAATTGGGTAAATTATGTAAACATAGCCTATCTAATTCAGGCAAAAAAAAATATCCTGCACCTCCTGTCAAAAAAATATTCTGCTGTCTCGGACTGTAGACTACAGCCTCAGATTTTCACTTCATCACATATAATTGGGTGGCGTGTGTTTGTGAGTGTGAATCTATACAGGATTTATACACATTGTGACGGATGGAATTTCCTGACTTCTCCATGACTTTTAACCACATTTCCATGATCAACAACTGCCGGTGTCTCTATGTATGTATCAAAAAGTAAGCGTGATGTGGTATCAACACTGGGTGACTGCTCTTTGATCCCATGTACCGTCTCCTGCCACTGTGTAAAGCACCCCCCCCCCCCCCCACACACAAAGTAGAATACCTGTATAAAACACATGTGTGGTCAACGCTCAGCCTGAAGAGTGTGTAAAGCACCCCCCCCCCCCACACACACACACACACACAGTAGAATACCTGTATAAAACACATGTGTGGTCAACGCTCAGCCTGAAGAGTGTGTAAAGCACCCCCCCCCCCCCACACACACACACACACACAGTAGAATACCTGTATAAAACACATGTGTGGTCAACGCTCAGCCTGAAGAGTGTGTAAAGGCTTTTGATCAAGCCCTGCTAAAACACACCAGAGCCAGTTTATCAAAGGTCTGGTTGAGCAGCTAAAAAAGGTGGTTTGTTAAGAGGGAGACTGGAATAAAAGCCTACACACCCATTAGCTCTCCTGGATGATGGCTGACCACCCTTGATGTATTACATTGCAACAATACAACCAAGTCATTTGTATGCCTTATGAAATTCTCTCATTCAATACAACCAAGTCATTTGTATGCCTTATGAAATTCTCTCATTCATTACAACCAAAGAGCAAACGGCTATGGTAGGCTACAAATATTGGTATTCAGCTGATGCAAGCCCACAAATGCTCTTCTGGAAATGTACCTTTTCTAGTTTAGTCATAATGTGTTCATCTTAGCTACCTTAGAAGTGTTTACATTGCAGGCTATTGAGATGCAATGTCCCCATACAATAGATTAGACAAATCAACTGGAAGTATGCACAAAACGAGTTTTGAAGGCACAGAATCCAAAAGGCTACATCTAACATTTTATGGGGCGGCAGTGTAGCCTAGTGGTTAGAGCGTTGGACTAGTAACCGAAAGGTTGCAAGTTCAATTCCGCGAGCTGACAAGGTACAAAACTGTCATTCTGCCCGTGAACAAGGCAGTTAACCCACTTTTCCTAGGCCATCATTGAAAATAAGAATTTGTTCTTAACTGACTTGCCTAGTTAAATAAATGTAAAAAAAATTTTTGGGACTGATTCACAAATTATTCATTTGATTCTTATGGTTCGATTCACCACGATATAACCGAATCCCAACTAATACAACGGAGAGGTGAATCGTTCATTTCGTCAAAAATAATCATTTAAATGAATCATATGAATCATTCCAAAAAGCTAATCAACTTTGTTCGCGAGCGTCGGTAGAACGTTGTTTTTTTTATACATGCTAATTATAGCTAAACAGTTAATCGAGGATACAATATACAGTGTAAGTTTTGAATTGTCTGTTCTCTATCATATTTTATAGGCTTACCTGCTGCTACAATGTCCCAACTATCTCATCTCTCCTTGAGCAGCGGCCCACTCGTCTCGTACACATGCTGGTGATGCGCGCAAACATAGAATGCGCTCGTCTCATTCCGATCCTGGCTGACATGTTGATTTTTTATTTGATTGATAAAATATTGAAAAACTGTGCCTAAATAAATGACATTAACAGACATTATGAAATTCATTTCCATGACTTTTCCACACCTGGACCAGTTGTTTTTTCTTCATGACTATACGAACCCTGTGGGTGTTTGTTTACCTGTAGCTCGACTCCATAGCCCGTGTACACAGTGACGGTGTATGTACAGTGTAGGAATGTTCCATCTGGTAGAGGGGGGTCGTCAGAAGAGTCTATGTATCCCTCTGGGTCAGAGAAATTCACCATACAGCCGGACACATCTGGAGAGATAGTTTAGGAGAGGGGGAGGAGAGGAGGAGGGAATGAGAGGAGAGGAAGGGGACAGAGGAGGTGAGGAGCGGAGATGATAAACAATACTGGAAAGATATTGGAAAAGCAATTTATTTTCACAGCGTAATCCAGGATGCTGGTGAGATAAGCACATCTATGTCTTCAGTCAGAGAAAGGTAAACAACTGTAAAAAGGACAAGGTGTTCTCTAGCATTGAGAACATTCTCTAACATATACCTGGTGAAGGTGTGGCTGCAGCCATGGTCGCCATGACGATAGCGGTGACCTCATCTCGCTGTCCCAGCGATGTGGATGTGGATGTGTGTGTCCCGGGCTGGGAGGAGGAGGGGATGGGGTTGTTGTAGGATTGGGAGGGCTGTGACGGGAGGAGGGGTCCACTGTCGTGGGGCTGTGAGACTAGGGATCCTATCCTCTTCAACAGACCCTGCTGATCCATAGAGAGACCACCAGACAGGCCCCTCACGCTCAGTCCTCTGCCCAGGAGAGGCAGCAGGTCCTGGGGCTGAGCAGAGGGCAGGACCACCCCCCTTGTCTGGTAGAGGAGACGATCCTTCTGGGCCAGGAATGACTCGAGCAGATCACCAGTGGCACCCATCCCCGCACCGGGCACTAACCCAACCACGGAACTTCTCCCTCGGGATGAGTCTATGTCTGTGTCCCCTACGGCTTGAGAGGGGGAGGGGGAGGGTTGTGTGGAGTCAACTTCACCTAGAGAAACGGAGAGAGAAAAAGAAAGTGTAAAAGAGAGTGAGACTACAGGTGATATGTAGTCTTTACACTAGTGCTGCTTTTAGCACTGAGAATAATTGTATTTTTTTGACTCATTCTATGTTAGGGCTCTCCTGCAGCCGGTCCGGTGTCCGGGGAGAAATGCAAACCAGTGGGACTGAGGAACTGGAGGGCCTGCTGTGCACGCTTAAGCTGGAGCAAAGAGAGAGACAGCTCCCAGGTAGCCTTTCTTCTCTGTGTGTCTAGTGAATGTGGTGTGGCTGTGTTAGGACCTGTTTTAGCCTGGTATAACATTACACGGATAAGCAAAAACCTGCAGGACTGAGGAACTCAAAGGGAAGCTCCTGAAAACCTTTCTTCCCTGTGTGTCTAGTGACTATGTCTGGAGAGTGTGGCTGTGTTAGGGCCTCTGTGGAGCAGGAAAATGTCTAGTTTCACCGTGTTCTGCTTTCTGTTCTACTGTCTGTTCCGCTGTCTGTTTCACTGTCTGTTTCACTGTCTGTTCCGCTGTCTGTTCCACTGTTTGTTCCATTGTCTGTTCCACTCACCTTCTACTGTCTGTTCTACTGTCTGTTCCACTGTTTGTTCTACTGTCTGTTCCACTGTCTGTTCTGCTGTATGTTCTACGTCTATGTTCTGTATGCACCCACATGCACACACACACTCACACAGGCAGACCACAGACTCTTTGGGCGAGGTAGAGACAGGGTAGGCAGTCAGGCATGGCGGAGAGAGAGAGAGAGAGAGAGAGGGGGGGGAGAAGGGGGAGGGAGAGGGAGAGAGAGAGGGGAGAGGGAGAGAGAGGGAGAGAGAGAGAGAGAAAGGGGAGATAGAGAGAGAGAAGGGGAGGGGAGGGAGAGAGAGAGAGAGAAGGGAGATGGAGAAGGGAGAGAGAGAGAGAAAGAGAAGGGAGAGGGAGAGAAAGCGGTAGAGGGAGAGAGAGAGAAGGGAGATGGAGAAGGGAGAGAGAGAGAAAGAGAAGGGAGATGGAGAAGGGAGAGAGAGAGAAAGAGAAGGGAGATGGAGAAGGGAGAGAGAGAGAAAACGGTAGAGGGAGAGAGAGAAAGAGAAAGAGAAGGGAGAGAGAGAGAAAGAGAGAAAGCGGTAGAGGGAGAGAAAGAGAGAGAGAGAAGGGGGAGAGAGAGAGAAAGAGAGAAAGCGGTAGATGGAGAGAGAGCGAGAGAGAGACAGAGAAGGGAGAGAGAGAGAAAGAGAGAAAGAGAGAAAGCGGTAGATGGAGAGAGAGAGAGAGAGACAGAGAGAGAAAGAGAAAGAGAGAGAGAAAGCGGTAGAGGGAGAGAAAGAGCGAGAGAGAGAGAGCGAGAAAGAGAGAGAAAGAGAGAGACAGAGACAGAGAAAGAGAGAGAAAGAGAGAGAGAGAGAGAAAGAGAGAGAAAGAGAGAGAAAGAGAGAGACAGAGAGAGAGAAAGAGAGAAAGCGGTAGAGGGAGAGAAAGAGAGAGAGAGAGAGAGAGAGAGAGAGAGAAAGAGAGAGAAAGAGAGAAAGCGGTAGAGGGAGAGAAAGAGAGAGAGACAGAGAGAGAGAGAGAGAGAGAGAGAGAGAGAGAAAGAGAGAGAAAGAGAGAAAGCGGTAGAGGGAGAGAAAGAGAGAGAGAGAGAGACAGAGAGAGAGAGAGAGAGAGAGAGAGAGAGAGAGAGAGAGAGAGAGAGAGAGAGAGAAAGAGAGAAAGCGGTAGAGGGAGAGAAAGAGAGAGAGAGAGAGAGAGAGAGAAAGAGAGAGAAAGAAAGAGAGAAAGCGGTAGAGGGAGAGAAAGAGAGAGAGAGAGAGAGAGAGAAAGAGAGAAAGAGGTAGAGGGAGAGAGAGAAAGAGAGAGAAAGAGAGAAAGCGGTAGAGGGAGAGAGAGAGAGAGAGAGAGAGAAAGAGAGAGAAAGAGAGAAAGCGGTAGAGGGAGAGAAAGAGAGAGAGAGAGAGAGAGAGAGAGAGAGAGAGAGAGAGAGAGAGAAAGAGAGAGAAAGAGAGAAAGCGGTAGAGGGAGAGAAAGAGAGAGAGAGAGAGAGAGAGAAAGAGAGAAAGAGGTAGAGGGAGAGAGAGAAAGAGAGAGAAAGAGAGAAAGCGGTAGAGGGAGAGAAAGAGAGAGAGAGAGAGAGAGAGAGAGAGAGAGAGAGAGAGAGAGAGAGAAAGAGAGAGAGAGAGAGAGAGAGAGAGAGAGAGAGAAAGGGGAGAGAGAGAGAGAGAGAGAAGGGGGAGAATGAAAAAGGGAGAGTGAGAAGAACATTTTAAAAAGCAGAGACAGGCACACTGCTCCCACGCATGCTAAAATAACATCTTCAAGTGCCCAGCACTAAAAAAGAACAGAACAGTGGACACAAGCCCGCAGGCACACACGCACACCAACGCATACACTCGCACACACACACACAGCCAGGCCCTTCATGGCCAGTGTATCACTTGCGTTGCTGCCTAAACAGCAGCAACCCCTCCACTCCACACTGCAAAAACACTGGACCACTTACCACCTGCTCTCAGAACAGGCTGCTTTCTATAATCCCATATCCTCACAGTGACATAAGGAAAACAGCGTTGGACTTTTATAGTGTCGGTTGTGTCTGCAGGTGTGCCTGATCTGATACAAATACACTTTTTTCTTCCTCATTGGGTTAAACACTAAAAGGGTTGAGGAAGAAAAAAGTATATTTGTATCAGATCAGGCACACCTGTTGTCGTGTATCATCCACATATCCTCGTGAGTAGGATGCTAGCTGGTGGCTGATGAAGGTTCGATGGGTGGAGTTGACACTCTCTGCAGTACATTTTCTCAGCTGAGCTCTTTATATTGTATAGGAGCAAATCCATTCAAAGATCTATATTGTGAATGTGTGACTACAGTGCACATTGACTGTGTCTCTCAACCCAACACAAGTGCCCCATGTATTTATGACTAGAAGTGGATCAGACCAAACTACTACCATCTCACTCCAAACCCTTATTTAATTAGGTAAGTCAGTTAAGAACAAATTCTTATTTTCAATGACAGCCTTTCAATGACAGTGGGTTAACTGCCTGTTCAGGGGGAGAACCACAGAATTGTACCTTGTGAGCTCGGGGATTCGAACCGGCAACCTTTCAGTTACTAGTCCAACGCTCTAACCACTAGGCTACCCTGCCGACCCTCCTCACAGGAACACAGTGGTTTCTGTCGAAAAAGTAATGCTGTATTCATAGAATGACCAGGGACAATAAGGAGGATTTTACCCAACAACAAAAGAATGATAAAAATGCTGTACAAACACCATTAAACCAATGTCTTTGTGATGGTGATGACTCACTCCCTCACAGTAGGGATGTTTTGGTATTACCAAGGCGTTATATTCTGCATGGTCTGAAAAGCCCCCCAAAAAACACAACAATGGATGTTCTGATCAGAGATGAATGAAAACACCTCACTCTCTTACATCCTGATGTCAGTATTCGGTGCCTTAGAGATTTGGTTTGTAGAGAATTAAATACAACAACATCTAATGCTGTTGGCCTATCCTGAAACCTTCTAGCAGTATGCCTTTAAAAACGCTTTAAAAAAAACACAACCTAGAAACACACAGACTCACTAGCACTCATTCACTAACTCTCTCTCTCTCACACGCACACACACACACACACACACATACACCCACCCACGCACACTCACAAGATATCAGGTTGACACCCTTGTGGAGCTGAGTAACACATTATCATGTTCCTGACACAGTGTTCAACACATCGCTGTGTGTGTGTGTGTGTGTGTGTGTGACTATGTGCCGAAACATTAACGGTGCCAAACATCTCAATGAAGAAGAGACGAAGTGAGGAAGGACAATTGTGTGTGAGAGAGAGAGAGAGAGAGAGTGAGAGAGAGAGAGAGAGTGAAAGAGAGGGAAAGAAAGAGGGAGAGAGAGAGAGAGAGAGAGAGTGAAAGAGAGGGAAAGAAAGAGGGAGAGAGAGAGAGAGAGAGTGAAAGAGAGGGAAAGAAAGAGGGAGAGAGAGAGAGAGAGAGAGTGAAAGAGAGGGAAAGAAAGAGGGAGAGAGAGAGAGAGAGAGAGAGAGAGAGAGAGAGAGAGGGAAAGAAAGAGGGAGAGAGCTGTCTATATGCAAGAGACCACTTTCCAAAATACAATTTATTATTACTCCCATACCATTATTACAGAGAATCAGGAAAATTATGCTACCCTCTGCCTATTGGCTACTTAGCTTATTCAAGCCTGTCTCAAAATACAACACTTCCCCTTTAAGACATAAAAAAAGCTCTTGACCTAACTTGCTTTTCAAAGATGTCTAGAAACAGTGGGGTAAAGTACTCAAGTAAAAATAGCTGAAAGTACTACTTAAGTAGTTTTTGGGGGTATCTGTACTTTACTTTACTATTTATATTTTGGATAACTTTTACTCCATCCATTTTCCCTGACACCCAAAAGTACTAGTTACATTTTGAATACAGGACAGGAAAATGGTCTAATTCACACACTTATCAAGAGAATATCCCTGGTCATCCCTACTGCAACTGATCTGGTGGACTCACAAAACACAAATGTTTCATCCGTAAAGCATGACTGAGTTTTCGAGTGTGCCCCTGGCAACATGAAAATTGTGCCATCTGATTTGCTTAATATAAGAAATATGAAATTATTTATACTTTTACTTTTGATACTTAAGTATATTTTAGCAATTACATGTACTTTTGATACTTAAGTATATTTAAAACCAAATACTTTTTTACTCCAGTAGTATTTTACTGGGTGACTTACTTTTACTTGAGTCATTTTCTATGAAGGTATCTTTACTTTTACTCAAGTATGTCTATTGGGTACTTTTTCCACTACTGGCTAGAAATGTACACATTTGGTGATCTTGTAAGCAATCCCTCCCACATTGCTGACTACAAATGATCTATAACTGGGATAATAACTCATTAACTAGCAAAGAATGTAAACAAATGTGGCTACAGGTCTCACTTTGATCTCAAAACAAGCACATAATAATCATGACCGCTCATGTTGTAAAACGGTCCAGTTCAAAGAGAACGGCACAAATCCATATATGGCAATGGTCTATTTGCATATAGGCCTACTGCAGCTCTGATTGGTTATGGCGCACTGTTCTGTGTCGTACCTGTCAATGCAATAGAATCCTACTACGATGCGCTCTGCCTACAAGAAAATCTCTTGCATAGTTAGTTTAGCATTTTATTTATTTACATTGTTTATTTAACTAGGCAAGTCAGTGAAGAACAAATTCTTATTTTCAATGACGGCCTACCCTCCATACACGGAAGACGCTGGGCCAATTGTGCACCGGCCTATGGGCCTCTCAATCACAGCCAGATGTGATTCAGCCTGGATTCGAACCAGGGAAGTGACACCTCATGCAATGAGATGCAGTGACTTAGACTGGTGCGCCACTCGGGATCCCAAAAGTCTTGCATAGTTTGCATACTAAGTCTTGCATAGTTTGCATACTAAGTCTTGCATAGTTTGCATACTAAATCTTGCATAGTTTGCATACTAAGTCTTGCATAGTTTGCATACTAAGTCTTGCATAGTTTGCATACTAAATCTTGCATAGTTTGCATACTAAGTCTTGCATAGTTTGCATACTAAGTCTTGCATAGTTTGCATACTAAGTCTTGCATAGTTTGCATACTAAGTCTTGCATAGTTTGCATACTAAGTCTTGCATAGTTTGCATACTAAGTCTTGCATAGTTTGCATACTAAGTCTTGCATAGTTTGCATACTAAGTCTTGCATAGTTTGCATACTAAGTCTTGCATAGTTTGCATACTAAGTCTTGCATAGTTTGCATACTAAGTCTTGCATAGTTCGTTTTGTTTTAGTATGTTGCATTGAAAGTGGCTAATATTGCATTGATCCGATAACAATTCCCACAGTAAAGGGAAACATTGATAGTGATAATTAACAGGGAAAACTATAAAGTTCAGGGAAGTTCAACCTCATGTGTCTCTGCGCGGGCTGATATTTCTCCTGTGCAGCAGTCCCGAGGAGCTGCAGCTTAGAGGGAACATTGCACTCAACTACTAAACAAACACACATTAAGTTCGAAAGCCTTGGGTTCTAAAGCCTTTGGTTCTTGACTCCTCATGCCATTGTTCAGGGTTCCAGGCACAGAGTCCCATCTGGGTCGTATGTGGTGTCAGAAGCAGGTGCTATTCCACCCAGGCATGACCAACTCTTATGAACAGATGGCATCATCTGTGGGCTCTCTCTCCCTCTCCCTCTCCCTCTCCCTCTCTCTCTCTCTCTCACACACACCTCTATCACTCTATTTATATACCTCCTCTGTACTCTGTCCATACCTCTCCTCTCCTTTCATCCCATCCTCCCTCTCCCTCTGCCCCCAGATATTCTTTATACAGAGAATGTTGTGTAACTCTGTATCTCAAGGGCAACACATAAGTTATTAATAATCACTATTAGCAATGATTAATAAGCCCTTTCAACATAATGTGTGTCGGCCTACTGTTTCAAACGGCCTCCCAACTCAATCATGTCTAACAAAGACGATTCGGTAAAGCGCGCTCACAAGACGAGTCACCTTGCCCGAGACCTGAAGACTTGTGTTAGCTCCCCAAGCTGATGGCAAGGCTCTTGAACATTCTCCATGTCGACGTCCAATCCCCATGGAAACCCCCCAGGCTGGAAGAAGTCCATGTACCATGTTCTTTCGCGCGCGCGTATGTGTTTTTGCTCACTGTGCAGATGTGTGTGCGTTAAGACCAGTGAAAACAGAACAGGGCTTTCTGTCCCTAGAGAGAAGCTGTCTGTTACTTCTGCCAATGCCCCTTTGCTACTGTCCCCTATCCCCGTCTATCGTCTCGTCCCCCCATCTCCCTCGCGCCCTCCTTCTCCCACCATTCATCTCTCAATATCCTCCTTTCCTTCATTCTCTCTCCCTCAATCTCATTCCTTGATGCTACTGGTAACTGGAGGGAGACAGGTGTGCGAGTAGAGTTTCAATGACCTCTGACCTCTCTCGCGCACGCACATTTAAACACATGCATATAGGACCCTAACTAGGCTATAGTGGAGCCAAAGAGCAGGCTTCGGGGGAATCCTAACTGATTTCTTTCAATAGCAACACAGGCCATGTATAGCTCGTTATTCACTCCTCCGCTCTCTCACTTGTTATCTTCTCTCTATCTACGGTTGTACTGTAGGCTTCGTGATGACCGCCTCCTCCACTTCTCTGCTTCCCTCCTCCTCTTCTTGCTATCCTACTATCCCACCGCAGCCATACACGCCTCACCAGTTCATCGTTTTCTCCTCCACTCCTCTTCTCCCACGTTCCAACTACCTAGCCATATCTCATTCTGCTACCAAGAACGATGACACTATCCAAATCATCTCTGGTGGTATCACAGGAATCTCAGTTATCCTCCTGGGTTATGTCGTCAGTATGGGGTCTGGGCCAACCTAATGGGTGATGTCATCAACGTCAGTCAGTCAACGTCCCATCAGTTCTATCCATCGGTGAGCTCAGGTTGCAGAGAAGAGTCTTTGTGTGTGTGTGCGTATGCGTGTGTGTGTGTGCGTGCGTGCGTGTGTGCGTGCGTGTGTGCGTGTGTGTGTGCGTGTGTGCGTATGCGCGCGCGTGTGTGTGTGTGTGTGATGAATCCTCCAGCAGGACTGTACCAGAGATTTGTCTTCCATTAAAATGCTCCTGCGGACCGCCTAAGCATTGTATTTCTTTATTTTGTCACATACATGATTGGGATGGAAAAACGCTTTCAGTGTCACGTTAAAAGACTAATACCAGATGTAAATGATGTAGAGAAGATATTGGACCTAGACTGAGTGTACAAAACAATAGGAACACCTGCTCGTTCCATGAAGTAGACCAGCCGAATCCAGGTGAAAGCTATGATCCCTTATTATATCACCGGCCCTTGTGTTGTTTTAAGGGTAAAAAATTACCCCTATGTTTAACAGCGGAGAAAAACCCCTAAATTATATATTTTTTCAACTTGAAATTCGATGACCCCGACATTAGAAAAAGTGAAACATCGCCTCTGTTCATATTTCCATCAAATCTGGACACCACCAGGGTACACAGACACAGACACAGACACACACACAGAAATTGAGATTATGTGTGCTACTGATTAAACTCAGACAAAACTAAAAACCTTCTTGGGCATGTGCAGCATCACCCCTCCACGACCCCACACATGACTCAAGTTCACAGACAAAATAAACACAATTTCAGACAAAATAAACAAGATTTCAGACAAAATAAACATTTCTTGAAAGCGTTATTTACTAATGGGGAATGCAGTCAGAGGCTATAAAGGTGCTGCAGATGACAGTCCCCCCAGTTCTCTCTTTGCTGAAGCCATGAGTGCATGTTTCAGTGCCCAACAGGTCGTAGACCTGATTTATTAAGATGTCCAGGAGAAATAAGGAAACAATGATTTAGAAGGAGGAGGAGGTATCTGGAGAAGATGGGGAAGAATACAACCCAGAGCACAATGCATCATCTTCAGATGAAGAAATCCCCCAAGCTGAAAGAGAGACATTTCTGTAAAAGAACAGCAAAATAACATGGTCCTTGTCACCATATGACAATCAGGGCAGGATGGCAACACAAAATGTCATAAGGATGACCCCAGAGCCCACAAGACATGCAGTTGCCCATGTCCAGGACAGTGTCTCAACATTCTACATGTCATAAGGATGACCCCAGAGCTCACAAGACATGCAGTTGCCCATGTCCAGGCCAGTGCCTCAACATTCTACATGTCATAAGGATGACCCCAGAGCTCACAAGACATGCAGTTGCCCATGTCCAGGCCAGTGCCTCAACATTCTACATGTCATAAGGATGACCCCAGAGCTCACAAGACATGCAGTTGCCCATGTCCCGGCCAGTGCCTCAACATTCTACATGTCATAAGGATGACCCCAGAGCTCACAAGACATGCAGTTGCCCATGTCCAGGACAGTGTCTCAACATTCTACATGTCATAAGGATGACCCCAGAGCTCACAAGACATGCAGTTGCCCATGTCCAGGACAGTGCCTCAACATTCTACATGTCATTACACCAGCCATTACATTTGGAGGGTTTCCATAAATATGGAGACAACTGGAAAAGGATGTATGAGATTGACCTGCGTGCCTACATAGGGCTGCTAATCTTAGCGGGTGTGTATAGGTCCCGAGGCGAGGCTACATAGGGCTGCTAATCTTAGCGGGTGTGTATAGGTCCCGAGGCGAGGCTACATAGGGCTGCTAATCTTAGCGGGTGTGTATAGGTCCCGAGGCGAGGCTACATAGGGCTGCTAATCTTAGCGGGTGTGTATAGGTCCCGAGGCGAGGCTACATAGGGCTGCTAATCTTAGCGGGTGTGTATAGGTCCCGAGGCGAGGCTACATAGGGCTGCTAATCTTAGCGGGTGTGTATAGGTCCCGAGGCGAGGCTACATAGGGCTGCTAATCTTAGCGGGTGTGTATAGGTCCCGAGGCGAGGCTACATAGGGCTGCTAATCTTAGCGGGTGTGTATAGGTCCCGAGGCGAGGCTACATAGGGCTGCTAATCTTAGCGGGTGTGTATAGGTCCCGAGGCGAGGCTACATAGGGCTGCTAATCTTAGCGGGTGTGTATAGGTCCCGAGGCGAGGCTACATAGGGCTGCTAATCTTAGCGGGTGTGTATAGGTCCCGAGGCGAGGCTACACAGGGCTGCTAATCTTAGCGGGTGTGTATAGGTCCCGAGGCGAGGCTACACAGGGCTGCTAATCTTAGCGGGTGTGTATAGGTCCCGAGGCGAGGCTACATAGGGCTGCTAATCTTAGCGGGTGTGTATAGGTCCCGAGGCGAGGCTACATAGGGCTGCTAATCTTAGCGGGTGTGTATAGGTCCCGAGGCGAGGCTACATAGGGCTGCTAATCTTAGCGGGTGTGTATAGGTCCCGAGGCGAGGCTACACAGGGCTGCTAATCTTAGCGGGTGTGTATAGGTCCCGAGGCGAGGCTACATGTAGTCTCTGCCACGATGCCACTGCAAGTCTTTCACACGTTCTCAAGAATGCTACGGTTTGATAACCATGAGCCAAGACCTGCAAGACGTGTGAGAGACAAACGAACGACCATAAGAGGTCTGGGAGAAGGGGATTGAGCGTCTGACAAACCTCTACAACCCTGGGCCTGAAGTAACAGTGGATAAGCAACTGGTTCCATTCAGAGGTACATTTTTATTTTCATATCTCTAATGTAAGGGATTTTCACTGTTCATTGTATTATGTATTGCTGTAATATCCTTGATGTATGTTATTGTTTTCTGTGACACTGATACTAATTACTGATAGTAATCTCTTTTGTCAAAAGGTCACTGTTCTTTCCGGCAGTATATGCCCAGCAAGCCAGCAAAGTATGGCATCCAGATATGAGTGGCCTGTGACGCACAATCCAGCTATGCTTGGAAGATGCAAGTCTACACAGGGAAGCCAACCAGTGGAGGCCCGGATAAGAACCAGGGGATGCGGGTTGTGCTTGATGTGACAGATGGACTGAGGGGGCACAATGTCACGTGTGACAATTTCTTCACCTCTTATGAGCTCAGCCAGCAGCTCCTGAAGAGGAAGATCACCATGGTTGGTACAGTTAGAAAGAACAAGCCTGAGCTCAGCCAGCAGCTCCTGAATAGGAAGATCACCATGGTTGGTACAGTTAGAAAGAACAAGCCTGAGCTCAGCCAGCAGCTCCTGAAGAGGAAGATCACCATGGTTGGTACAGTTAGAAAGAACAAGCCTGAGCTCAGCCAGCAGCTCCTGAAGAGGAAGATCACCATGGTTGGCACAGTTAGAATGAACAAGCCTGAGCTCAGCCAGCAGCTCCTGAATAGGAAGATCACCATGGTTGGCACAGTTAGAATGAACAAGCCTGAGCTCCCCCCTGCACTCCTCGCAACAATGGGGAGAGCGGCCTTCTTATCAAAGTTTGCCTTCACCCCCACCACTACTCTAGTTTCTTTACCTCCCAAAGACGAACAAGAATGTGGTCCTCCTGAGGAAACAAATACTATGCACACACACATGCATGCTGTCCTACGTGTGCTAATTAGAGTTGGTTGATTTATGTTCTTCACGTTCTTCTTTTGTCTCTATTATCTTATTCTTATCTATTGTTGTTGTTTATACACCTTGTGTTTGGGGGCAATGGTTAAAAAAATGGGAGAAGACAAGTATTTTGTCGTTGAATTTCTCATTGTACGGTATAAAATAATATATCACCATGCTGCCAAGACGTTCAAGACCCTTATTGTTTCCCTTCAATAAAATGCCTTCAAAACTACTTTCTGCACCTTTCTTCTCCTTTCTTAGGCTATTTAAGTGATGTCTCTTGCTTTAAAAAAAAATCACGTTTACACTTATGCAGTACCTTTAGCAATAGTAATAATAATAAACCTCTACTTTAGAAAAGAAAACAATGATGACAGGTATGTTGTAATAACAACGAGTGGTGTCCACTGATTTAAATGCAGTCTTTCTGCATTGTGAAAATGGAAGACCCAGATATTCTCAAAGTTTGTGGTGAATGACAGGTTGTTTCAAATTCAATTAAGCTGCTTGATTTTAGTGGTTTAGTTTAGTGAAGGCGGGTCATTTTGTTCTAACCCTCAGGACAAAGGGGAGTATGCAGACTGTTAAAACTACACAAGGGTTAAATCCACTTCAATCAGTGTCGATGACGGGGGGGGAGAAGTGCTAAAGAAGAATTGTTAAGGGGAAATTTGAGACATAGATTGTGTCTGTGTGCCATTCAGAGGGTGAATGGCAAGACAAAAGGCATAAGTGCCTTGGAACGGGGTACGATAGTAGCACTGGCTCAACAGATTCCCATGTGTATCAAGAATGGTCCAGCCAACTTCACACAACTGTCAGAAGCACTGGAGTCAACATGGGCCAGCATCCCTGTGGAACGCTTTTTCGACTCCTTGTCTAGTCCATGCCCCCCCACAAGTTTGATTTTATTAAGAGAGTCACCATGCCAGAATGTTCTGTATTTAACTGTACTGATCGCCACTCGAAAGAGTCTCATCAGTCGTAACTCTGATTACCATAGTTAATATTAGCCGTTCGTTTTGCTTTCCAATGTCGACCTAGGTTCTAGGAAACGCGAAGCTTCCAAATGAACCTTCTGCTGTAAAGGTTTAACAGTAGGCTAGCAATAGGTTCATCGACATTAAACCAGGTTGATTAAACCAGGTATGATATAACTCTCTCTCTCGCTTCCCCTCTCCACTCTCCCTTACTCTCCACTCTCCACTACTCTCCACTCTCCCCTACTCTCCACTCTCCCCTAGTCTCCACTCTCCCTTACTCTCCACTCTCCCTTACTCTCCACTCTCCCTTACTCTCCACTCTCCCTTACTCTCCACTCTCCCTTACTCTCCACTCTCCATTAGTCTCCACTCTCCCCTACTCTCCACAGGCACAGATCAATCCCGTGTTCTAATTTCTAAAAGTCCCAACTAGGTCAATGTTTGAAATGTTTTCAAAAATGGTAACGTTTAAACTGCCGTGGTAGCCATGACTGCGGTAGATGGAACTGCATTGCCCCCTAGCTGTCATAAGCACGATCATTTTGGCCTTGTGTACATGGTTTAAGAAAAAAAGCATACGATTATATGTGAATTCACAAGGCAGAAATGGTACTGCATATGATAGCTATGGGTGCCCGACAAAATCAAATCAATCAAAATCAAATCCAATTGTATTAGTCACATGCGCCGAATACAACAGGTAGATCTTACCATCACATGCTGACTTACGAGCCCCTAACCAACAATGCAGTTGTAAAAAATACGGATAAGAATACGAAATAAAAGTAACAAGTAATTAAAGAGCAGCAGTAAAATAACAATAGAGACACTATATACAGGGGGTCACCAGTACAGAGTCAATGTGCGGGTCCACTGGTTAGTTGAGGTAATATGTCAGTTTCCTGAGAGGGAATAGGTTTTTGTCATGCCCTCTTGTCTTGGTGTGCTTGGACCATGTTAGTTTGTTGGTGATGTGGACACCAGGAACTTGAAGCTCTCAACTTGCTCCATTGCAGCCCCGTCGATGAGAATGGGGACATGCTCAGTCCTCCTTTTCCTGTAGTCCACAATCATCTCCTTTGTCTTAATCAAGTTGAGGGAGAGGTTGTTGTCCTGTCACCACACGACCAGGTCTCTGACCTCCTCCCTATAGGCTGTCTCGTCGTTGTTGGTGATCAGGCTATCAGACTGTTGTGTCATCGGCAAACTTAATGATGGTGTTGGAGTCATGCCTGGCCATGCAGTCATGAGTGAACAGGGAGTACAGGAGGGGACTGAGCACGCACCCCTGAGGGGCCCCCTTAACACCTGGGGGCGGCCTGTCTGGAAGTCCAGGATCCAGTTTCAGAGGGAGGTGTTTAGTCCCAGGGTTCTTAGCTTAGTGATGAGCTTTGAGGGCACTATGGTGTTGAACGCTGAGCTGTAGTCAATGAATAGCATTCTCACATAGGTGTTCCTTTTGTCCAGGTAAAAAAGGGTAGTGTGGAGTGCAATAGAGACTGCATCATCTGTGGATCTGTTGGGGCGGTATGCAAATTGGAGTGGGTCTAGGGATTCTGGGATAATGGTGCTTATGTGAACAATGACCAGCCCTTCAAAGCATTTCATGACTACAGATGTGAGTGCTACGGGTCGGTAGTCATTTAGGCAAGTTACCTTAGTGTTCTTGGGCACAGGGACTATGGTGGTCTGCTTAAAACATGTTGGTATTACAGACTCTGACAGTGAGAGGTTGAAAATGTCAGTGAAGACACTTGCCAGTTGGTCAGCATATGCTCGCAGTACACGTCCTGGTAATCTGTCTGGCCCTGCGTCCTTGTGAATGTCGACCTGTTGAATGGTCTTACTCACATCGGCTGCGGAGAGCGTGATCACAGTCTTACGGACCAGCTGGTTGCTCTCATGCATGTTTCAGTGTTATTTGCCTCGAAGCGAGCATAGAAGTAGTTTAGCTCGTCTGGTAGGCTCGAGGCACTGGGCAGCTCTCGGCTGTGCTTCCCTTTGTAGTCTGTAATGGTTTGCGAGCCCTGCCACATCCGACGAGCGCCAGAGTCGGTGTAGTATGACGGTGTAGAATGATTCAAACCTTATTTGTCACATGCGCCAAATACAACGGATGTAGACTTTCCTGTGAAATGTTTGCTTAAGAGCCCTTCCCAATGATGCAGGAAAATAATACAAAGGAAAATAGTAACACAAGAGGGGAATAAAATACACAACAATGGAGATATATACAGGGAGTACCAGTACCAGATCAATGTGGAGCTATATACAGGGAGTACCAGTACCAGATCAATGTGGAGCTATATACAGGAAGTACCAGTACCAGACCAATGTGGAGCTATATACAGGGAGTACCAGTACCAGACCAATGTGGAGCTATATACAGGAAGTACCAGTACCAGACCAATGTGGAGCTATATACAGGAAGTACCAGACCAATGTGGAGCTATATACAGGAAGTACCAGTACCAGACCAATGTGGAGCTATATACAGGGAGTACCAGTACCAGATCAATGTGGAGCTATATACAGGGAGTACCAGTACCAGATCAATGTGGAGCTATATACAGGGAGTACCAGTACCAGATCAAAGTGCAGGGGCACAAGGTATTTGAGGTAGATATGTACATGAAGGCAGGGTAAAGTGACTAGGCATCAGGATAGATAATAATAAGGTAGTTGAGGTAGATATGAACATGAAGGCAGGGTAAAGTGACTAGACATCAGGATAGATAATAATAAGGTAGTTGAGGTAGATATGAACATGAAGGCAGGGTAAAGTGACTAGACATCAGGATAGATAATAATAAGGTATTTGAGGTAGATATGTACATGAAGGCAGGGTAAAGTGACTAGGCATCAGGATAGATAATAATAAGGTATTTGAGGTAGATATGTACATGAAGGCAGGGTAAAGTGACTAGGCATCAGGATAGATAATAATAAGGTATTAGAGGTAGATATGTACATGAAGGCAGGGTAAAGTGACTAGGCATCAGGATAGATAATAATAAGGTATTTGAGGTAGATATGTACATGAAGGCAGGGTAAAGTGACTAGGCATCAGGATAGATAATAATAAGGTATTAGAGGTAGATATGTACATGAAGGCAGGGTAAAGTGACTAGGCATCAGGATAGATAATAATACGAGTAAAATAAAGAACAGAGTAGCAGCAGCATATGATCAGTGTTTAAGTGTCTATGTGTGTTTGTGTTGTGCCGGTATGTGTGTGTGTATGTAGTGTATGTGAATGTGTGTGGGTTGTGTGAGAGTGTCAGTGTAGTGTGTGCAAGTGAGTGTGTATGTACTGTATAGTCCAGTGGTGGTCGGTGCCGTTTAAGATGAGGGAGGACAATTCTTTATTTTTTATGAGTATGACCTTATCTCTATTACAGCATATTGGATGACTGTCATTCATATTCCATTCACCCAGCTTAATGTACAATCGATAGTTTTAGGCTACTACATGATACTCAACTTTTCCTTGTACCTATCATGAGGTTGCTACAACTTTACAACGTAGGTGCACAGGTCGAGAGAAAAATTAAGAGTAATCAAGGTGACAGGCAGTCGTGCCTGATCTTGCTGATCTAGGGTGTAATCATTTGTCCAACAGTTGCAAATGACAGTTTCTATTGGACAAATTCAGGTATGTTTAAAAAGCTTAATTCCGTTTGCTTCCGTTTAAGAATGTATTTTTCAACAGAATGAATACACCCCATGATCACATGCAAACACAGTTCACATTCATAGCAGCCACATACAAACAGCATGATAATTTTGCTTGTTGTAAAATTCCTTCCCACATCTACACACTCTCCTCCTCTCACCTTTTCCCTTCGCTTGTGGACTTCAGAGCACAACACATCAGCTCTCTGTGACTAGGTGAAAAATCCTTTCCAAGTCAAACCTTCATATCATAACCTTAACCGCTATATCTACATCGTTAATGTCACCATATTAGCTAACGTCATAGCTAGTCAACATAGCTACTTGTACTAATGTATTTGTAAACCTGCTACAATCTTGCCATACAATGTACATCAGCAAGCAGTTAATCAAACCAAAAACATACCTTGACATGGAAGAGTTCCAGTGTTGGATAGCCATAGCCAGCTAGCTAACATAGCATCCCTCTCTGTTGGATAGCCATAGCCAGCTAGCTAACATAGCATCCCTCTCTGTTTGAGCCAGGTGTTTGAGTAGGCTAAACTAGCTAGCTGCCTTCACTAGCTCTCTCTCTCTTTTGCTTATCCTTCATTTTTAAATAAATACATTTGTTCAAAAGTGTTAAATGATTGTGTTTCTCTCTCTTTGAGTCAACTACTCAACATATGTTATGCACTGCAGTGTTAGCTAGCTGTAGCTTATGCTTTTAGTACTAGATACATTCTTTGATCCGTTGATTGGGTGGACAACATGACAGTTCATGCTGCAAGAGCTCTGATAGGTTGTAGGATGTCCTCCGTAAGTTGTCATAATTGCTGTGTATGTGTATGGAATGGGGTGAGAACCACAAGCCTCCTAGGTTTTGTATTGACATTTCTGAAGCTTTTATTTTGCAATAGTCTCTAGTACACATCATAGATTTTCACAGCATACTACTATTCCCAGAGTGCATTTCAACCCCCAGGGTGTAATGCTCCGCCCAGGGCTACTGGCTAGCTGGAGACAAATGTGAAATAGTCTAAATATATGAGTGAATTTCACAGAACTTTTGGTTTGTAATCATGTCATAATGCTCACATGAATGTCATGCTGAATGTATGTTCATATCATTGACACTCGAAAATAATTCAAATTTAGTAGCTAGCAGAATGACGTTACAATGCAAATGTAATGTGTAATATAATTCTAATGTCATTTTGAAACTAAACCTCCCTTGAACTGCACTGCTTCTTAACACCTTTAGTTGTTTCAGTGGGCTGGCCCTCATCATCTGCCCTGTAAGCAAAGGATTGTCATAGTTTGTTTCTGGAGCCCGTTTTGTCAACAAGCTGCCGGTTTTGGAGGTATGATGTTTTTTGTTTGAAGAAGCAATGCTGTCTCTATTCTCACATAGACATTTCCCCTCTCGGACTGCACTCAGCTGACTGCTGTCCCCCACGCCCACTCAGCAACGATGGTAGTTAATGCCGTTCTTAGGTTCTCTGCTGTGTGCCTCTCCTCTATGTTCTCAGTGTTCAATGCATAGGACTTCACATCTTACTTCTCATCAACGTGATGGCTCGCTGCAGTGATGAATGACAGCGTGTTCATAAATGTCCAACAATCTGTTGTTAACGCCACATATGGGGTGTTTGAGAGCTTGCGTTTGTACCTGCAGTGCAATCACTGTACAATTACTCCATCCTGGCCGTCACAGTTTTTCAACATGGAATCTTGTAGTCTGGTTCCTGGATATGCCATCGTGGGGGACTGAAGACGAAATTATCTTTGAAAAAAAGGTGCCATCCAGAATCTAAAAGGGTTTCTTCGGCTGTCCCCTTTCCACAGAGGGTTCGACATGGAACCAAAAAGGGTGCTCCTATGGGGACAGTCAAAGAACCCTTTTGGAACCCTTTTTTTCTAAGAGTGTACCACTGACAATGGCTGCATATCAACTGCACTAATTTCTGGAATTAGCAGCTGTGATTTTCTCACTCTGTCACTCATCGCACTTCCGTCTGTGTGAAGAGCCTGTCCAATGTCTGTTTTTGGGGGCCTGCGCTGCTGCCAGCAACAGTTTGGGTCTCACGGTGCCTCCCTTTCAGATGGTTAAGCGCTGCACTTGTACTGCCACTGTAGCTCAATTCCAACTCGCAAAGTTTGCTATTCGCCACCTTCTCATTTAATTTAATTGCCATACAGGTCTGTCGCTTCCCTGTCTCACTCTCGGCCATTTTTACAACTGTTGACCACGATGATGTGCGGAGCACTTTAATATCTGTTCCAAATAGTTTGAAAGATGCATATCTCCTCCTACTAACATTACAGCATTGTAGCGTTAGGTATTTGTTGAATTAAACATGTTCCCTTTATGATGACGACCATGACCTGTTAGTGGTAGTATTGTAATAACTGCACTGTGATTTAGATTTTGTTGGGGGAATTTTTTGGTTAGAGATTAAAAAAAAAAAAATGTTAACGATCATAGATGAGCTGAAAACTGGAGCGCGACAACAAAGAGCCAGAGGGATAGTTCCAGGGGGATGGGTTGTTTTTACTGTCTTACAGCTTTGATAGGCTTTTCCCACCAAAACTATCACTGACATGCTGACCACACTGCAAGTGAGGGAGCGTTGCAAAATTAATTTACACAAACATGTTAGTCAATCATTGGAACCCATGCTGCTCGCGCGCGTCAACAAACATCTGCGTAGCCAGGCGCTAAAATAGAACTTGGTTCTATTTGTGACGCTTGACGTGCAATAAGTCCCGCCTCTCCCATCTCCTCATTGGTTTTTAGGAGCATATACCCACCTGGGTGATTGAAAGATGAACTGAGGTCCACACCCCAGTCCAGTTGGTGGTGGTAATGCACCTTAAAGTTGGTTGCCAACCGCCATATAAAGTCCAAAGAAGAAGTCAGAAGGAGAAGAGATTGCTAGAAACTAACTGTTTACTCTTTTATCTGTGGATGAATTGTCGGAGTAGAAGTCCTCGTGCATTTCAGGTAAAATAACAACCCAATGTTTATATCCCAGGACAAATGATTTAGCAACAGCAAGCTAGCTAGATATATTGCCTTAAATGTTTAATGCTTTTCGACCTGTCCCCAAATGAATATAGTTGGTTCAGAGTTCGTTTTGATATTTCAACCTGCCCGTCCTGATCGCGTCTGGTGTGGGTGGACAAAATCAATGCACACTGATGCGTGTGCGGTCTGGTCAGCAGGTGAGACGATGGAGGGAGAGAAGTAGAAAGCTCTCAATAACATTCATATCCACACAGAGTTAGGAAGAAATCTGAATTCGATAGAAACGTTTAAGTTTAGAAGCTTACAGAGTGTTAGTGTAGCTGCCACGTTGGAGTTGCGTAACACTGCTACATTCAAACTCTGCAAGCTGCCCCCCCCCCTCCTCTTCCGTAGTAGATCAGAGAAGAGAAGCATCTTAGAAGTGAACAAGACAAATATGTTTATTTAACATCACGCCAGACAGCCGTAGCTATCGGTGTCGATCTGAGTAGCGCCTTCCTTTATCACACAGACACACACACACACACAGAGTTTCGGGAACAGGACCAGACAGGCTCTTGAATGGGACTCTGTAATGAAGGGAGACGGAAGAGTAGGCCATTCAGATGATGGCTATGAGGGATGAGGCTTTGAAGCAAAGGGAAGATGGAACATGAACTAAATTAACAGTATAAAACGCTCAGCTGGAAACGCTCCTGATCGTGCCAATCAACTGAAGCCACAAACTCAGCTCACAACCATCAGCCTTATAATGACAGTTAGTATTGAACAGGGCCCAGACAGAATGGCTTACCACACTTTATACTGTGCACAAATGTGATGCTAACCAATGACCCTCAACCTTTAACTCTGAAATAGCTCAGGACATTGTCATCCTTTTCAACATCTAGACGTGCCATAGCGTCATCCTGGGATTAGTGGTTTCAATGCCATGCTATGGAGAGGAGAGTGTGGTTGTGAGTGTGAAACATATGAGGTGTAATCAAATCAAATTCAAATCAAATGTATTTATAAAGCCCTTCTTACATCAGCTGATATCTCAAAGTGCTGTACAGAAACCCAGCCTATAACCCCAAACAGCAAGCAATGCAGGTGTAGAAGCACGGTGGCTAGGAAAAACTCCCTAGAATCCAATCAGGCGGGTATAGAGGAGTGGGACTAGGGCCGGGATTCTATCTGATCAGTGGTAGAGCCGCCTTAAAGCGTGCTTGACATTTAAAGGTAATTTTGGAATGAGCCGACACAATCTGCATTTGCCGTGAATGCGGTCTCTCCGCGAGAGTGGAAAACGCTGGCTTTAAAAATGTGCATAGCTGAATCACGGCCTAGTACTCTCACTGGGTTAATATCCTGATACAAACTTCTGTTCTGTTCTCATCCCACCCCTAGTAGAGGCTGGGCTAAAGCCACGGAAACGTCAAAGCACAAACACCTAGTCAGGCCAACAACAGCAGCAACAGGAAAAGAGCAGAGGAAGAGACAGCCCAACACAAAAGCCCTGACAGTTCAATCACACACACACGCACGCACACGCATGCACGCACACACACACACACACTGCGGATGGGTTCAGAGCAGCTTAGCCACACAGTTAAGCTGCAGTTAATTGCTTTTATTGTGGAATAGTGTCAGCAGCATCCCTATAACCCCACAGTCAGCCAGAACTGATAATCCTGGACACACACACACACACACACACCGTTTTGATGTTAAATGGAAATAGATATTCTGTCCATACATATGGCAAAAAATGTGTTATAGGATTCTTAGGCCTTAGTTGGTTTTCCAATAAGAAGACTGGGCTGATTGCGCTGAAGGACATATTTCCCTGTGTTGTTCACAGTTACAGCTTCCCTCTACTCAGCCTTTAGAAAAACAAGAAGAAGCAAGGGTGGGCCTCTGCCGAACGAGAGAACACGATGGATGGTGGGGAAAGAATAGGAGGTGATGTGATGAGAGGAGAAAGACAAATTACGGCTGAGTGAGTTTTACAGAGGAGAGAACAGACAACCTGCCACGGCGAGGAGAGAGAGAGGAGGGGGAGAAAGATATTGGAAAGGAAGGGAGAGGAGAGTATGAAGAGAGAAGAAAGGAAAGGGGGAAGAGGAGAGTAAGAGCGAGAGAGTAGAAGAGAAAAGGATGACAGGAAATGGGAAGGAGGACAGAAACAGTGGAAGTGAATGTAACACCAGGGGAAGGGTAGGGAAGAGGAGGAGGCGAGAAAAGGGGGGAGGAGAAGGGGGGAGGAGAAAAGAGTAGAGGAGAAGAGAGGAGAGAAGTCGAGATAAGAAGAGAGAAGAGGAGAGACTGGCTAGACTCCAGAGCAGGGGTCTTCAGCCTTTTCTGGCATGAGTGCTACTTAAAAAATATGAAACATGTCGCAGGCTACAAAGTTTTTTCTAGCTTTCAAATAGGCACATTCTTCTCTTCCCCCGGTCCTTAGTGTTCAAGAGAAAGTAGTGCATTATGTTTTCTGTCAATATACCTGGTAAAATAATGATTAATAAACAACTCTAAGGGGGGCCTTATAAAATCAGTGATTTTTACCCCCCAATTTATGTTTTGTCAGTTTTATTTTTCCTGAGTTAAAATTTTTGCTGGTTTCCACTCTCAAAATTACAATTGTTCATAGAGAAAAAACGAAATAGAATGTTCTGGGTCCATGTCAATGCTTAATTCACATCAGAAGATCTTGTTATTTAGATCTGGAAGAAAACTAACCAATTTAGATTTTTGAGTGTAATTCCCCTTTAATTGCGCATCGAGCCAGTGAGTAATGTGTCAGTCTAGCAATGGTTCTGTACTGCTGTTGCGCATTTCATTGCAAAGTTTACAAATAACAAATAATATATACAAATTATATACTTATTCATGATCTACTTCTGACAAGTAAGGCCAGTTAACATTTCATTGAGAAGGTTTTGGGGAAAGTATTTCTGTCAACCCACAAGATGGTCATCACATCAACTTACTACACATGGAGTGATAGACAAACAGCGCGCACCACACAGACAGACAGGGGCAATATTGTTGGTAATTAAATGGCAGATATTATGTTATGTTTGTCTTTTTAAGCCAATAGAACCTAACCAGCGGTGGGATAATGTCAATGTTACGTTGATTAGATAGTAGCTGGGAGATTTCGGTGTCTGATACATGTGTGATTTGTTTATGTCAGTTTGCGGTGGAAAACACGAAACATGTCATGTAGGGCTACTTTCAGAATTGTTTGGCGAGTTACTCATATGTGGGCTGCGAGCTACTGAGAGCTCGCGATCGACCTGTTGGAGACCCCTGTTTTAGACCAGTTAGCGCCCTGCGTTCATGGAGAGACCAGACCTCTTGTGCCCTAGCCGATACAGTCACCATCAACTGGCGTCCGGGTGGGAGACCGCGATGATACAATTGTCATAACCTCTCGCATGTTGAAACGAGGTCAATCTAATAACAACACACATTCTCCTCTCGATGAAATATCTGTGCATAGCAGCAAATTTCTCAGACGCGTCACACGCACGCACACACGCACGCACACACAGCAGAAGCTGATACAATGAATGTATTTATTAGAGACAGTTGCATGGCAGCCCACTGTCTGTGATATGACTAGAAAACAGATCAGCTATATGGCTACGGAGTTCTAATAGGATAATATGATATCGCCGTTTTTCTCAACACGTGACGAGGAGGAATAACTAACAGCCTCTCCGGAAGGCTAAACACACAATCATTTGTTATTGTACAGCCCATGAACTGGGTAGAGGAGCGAGAGAGACAGAGACCATGTTGATTAAATAGAGAACATAAACAACAGAGAAACGGTGCTGTCTGAATGTCTGACATTCAGTTAGCCGAGAGGATATTGGAGGTTAATAGGTAGCCTGTCTGACACACACACACACACACACACACACACACAAAGTCTTCATCACCTTTGTCGAGCGCGGCTCCAGCTCATGCTGCAGCAACCAGACAAACCCCCACGTTTTCGCGTGCACACCCGTATTTTTTTCCCGACAACCAGAGATATTCATAAATTCGCTGGCAGAATCCCGAAAAACGATTGGCTATGCTAATTGCTGTGTGTTTTGTGTTATTTCTTTGTTTGACTCCCACGCGTCATGCTGTAGGCTATGCCAGTGCCTGTTTAACAAGCTCTCTCATCAAGGCCAGAAAATAATAGGTCGAATGTAGCTTTAGCAGAATGGCCTAAGCACCTTCAGAGATGTCCAACCAGTGGTGGTTGGGCCGTTTAAGATTAGGGAGGATTTTTTTTGGGGGGGGGGCATGGCCTTGTTTCTATTACAGTATTTTGGATAACTGTCACTCATATTCCATTCACCCAGCTAGCTCAATGTTACATCAATAGGTTTAGGCTACTGCATTATATATTTGGCCTATATCCATCCTGAGGTTGCTACAACCTAGCCTACAAAGGAAAGTTTATAACATAGGTGCACAGGTCGAGAGACACATTTGAATAATTGGAATAATCAAGGTGGCAGACAGACCGCCATGCACACTCTTCCCTGCATCTAGCTGATCTGGGCAGACAGACCGCCATGCACACTCTTCCCTGCATCTAGCTGATCTGGGCAGACAGACCGCCATGCACACTCTTCCCTGCATCTAGCTGATCTGGGCAGACAGACCACCATGCACACTCTTCCCTGCATCTAGCTGATCTGGGCAGACAGACCGCCATGCACACTCTTCCCTGCATCTAGCTGATCTGGGCAGACAGACCGCCATGCACACTCTTCCCTGCATCTAGCTGATCTGGGCAGACAGACCGCCATGCACACTCTTCCCTGCATCTAGCTGAACTGGGCAGACAGACCGCCATGCACACTCTTCCCTGCATCTAGCTGATCTGGGCAGAAAGACCGCCATGCACACTCTTCCCTGCATCTAGCTGATCTGGGCAGACAGACCGCCATGCACACTCTTCCCTGCATCTAGCTGATCTGGGCAGACAGACCGCCATGCACACTCTTCCCTGCATCTAGCTGATCTGGGCAGACAGACCGCCATGAACACTCTTCCCTGCATCTAGCTGATCTGGGCAGACAGACCGCCATGCACACTCTTCCCTGCATCTAGCTGATCTGGGCAGACAGACCGCCATGCACACTCTTCCCTGCATCTAGCTGATCTGGGCAGACAGACCGCCATGCACACTCTTCCCTGCATCTAGCTGATCTGGGCAGACAGACCGCCATGCACACTCTTCCCTGCATCTAGCTGATCTGGGCAGACAGACCGCCATGCACACTCTTCCCTGCATCTAGCTGATCTGGGCAGACAGACCGCCATGCACACTCTTCCCTGCATCTAGCTGATCTGGGCAGACAGACCGCCATGCACACTCTTCCCTGCATCTAGCTGATCTGGGCAGACAGACCGCCATGCACACTCTTCCCTGCATCTAGCTGATCTGGGCAGACAGACCGCCATGCACACTCTTCCCTGCATCTAGCTGATCTGGGTGAAATTAGTCCAAATAGTCATAAAACGGAACTTACAGCATCATCACTTTGCTCGTTGTATAATTCTCTCACATGTCATGCCTCTCAACAAACAACAACAACAATAAGTGCATAGATACATAAATCACAGGCAATAAATACAGCAGACAACATGTGGATAAAGTTTATAATTCAGTTCATACAATTCTGGGAAGCGGGAGGGGCTTTATTCAATTGATTTATACTGGTGGGAATAAATGATTTCTGGGCTCTGGCGGTTTTGTAAAGATGGACTATACCATTTACTGCATCTTACCTATGCCGTTCGGCCATCGCTCATCCATATATTTATATGTACATATTCTTTTCAATTTATACTTTTTTTTACCCCTTTTTCTCCCCAATTTCGTGGGATCCAATTGTTGTAGTAGCTACTATCTTGTCTCATCGCTACAACTCCCGTACGGGCTCGGGAGAGACGAAGGTTGAAAGTCATGCGTCCTCCGATACACAACCCAACCAGCCATACTGCTTCTTAACACAGCGCGCATCCAACCCGGAAGCCAGCCGCACCAATGTGTCGGAGGGTACACCGTGCACCTGGCAACCTTGGTTAGCGCGCACTGTGCCCAGCCTGCCACAGGAGTCGCTGGTGCGCGATGAGACAAGGACATCCCTACCGACCAAGCCCTCCCTAACCGGGACGACGCTAGGCCAATTGTGCGTCGTCCCACGGACCTCCCGGTCGCGGCCGGTTACGACAGAGCCTGGGCGCGAACCCAGGGACTCTGATGGCACAGCTGGCGCTGCAGTACAGCACCCTTAACCACTGCGCCACCCGGGAGGCCATGTACATATTCTTAATCATTCCTTTACACTTGTGTGTGTATAAGGTAGTTGTTGTTCAGTTGTTAGATTACTTGTTAGCTATTACTGCACGGTCGGAACTAGAAGCACAAGCATTTCGCTACACTCGCATTAACATCTGCTAACCGTGTGTATGTGACCAATGACATTTGATTTGATTTGGACTGTATCTTTCTTGACATTAACTCCACTGATTTTGCTTCACAGCTTTGCTATTTTGTGCAGCTGGTTTTCATTTGCGATGGATAGCTGATTGTACCAGGCTTGGAAACAGAAAGTGAGAACACTCTGAACAAAGGATTTATAGAATTGAGTTGTTATTCTTTTATTGACCTGATATATATTTAATCTCCTCAGGAAATACAGTCTTTGTTGTCCCTTTTTGTATAGCTGTTTTGTGTTTGCAGTCCAGGAGAGTTGAGTCAATTATAGTGTCACGCCCTGACCTTAGAGATCCTTATTATTCTCTATGTTTGGTTAGGTCAGGGTGTGACTCGGGGGGGAAAGTCTGTTTTCTATTCCTTTGTTTTGGCCGAGTGTGGTTCCCAATCAGAGGCAGCTGTCTATCGGTGTCTCTGATTGGGGATCATATATAAGTTGTCATTTTCTGTTTGGGTTTTGTGGGATCTTGTTTTCTGTTTAGTTTCTTAGCCTTACAGAACTGAGCGTTTTTCTTTTTTTTTGTCTTTGTTATTTTGTTTTGGTGTCATCAATAAAAAGACGATGTACGCCTACCACACTCCACTCTTCATTGTACTAACGATAGCCGTAACAGAAGATCCCACCAAAAACGGACCAAGCAGCATGGCCAGGAGGACTGGACATGGGAGGACATCTTAGAGGGTAAAGGATCCTGGACGTGGGAGGAGATCCAGGCCGGACGGAGGCAGCGAGGGACGAACAACGTCGACACCGGGGTTCGCGACCTCGAAGCAAGCACGAGAGGCAGCACATTTTTGGGGGGGGCACATGGGGAGATTGGCGGAGTCAGGGTTTAGACCTGACCAACTCCCCGTGCTTACCGTGGGGAGCGTGTGACCGGTCAGGCACCGTGTTATGCGGTGCGCATTCACAGCCCGGTGCGCTCTGTTCCAGCTCACCGCAGTTGCCGTGCTAGAGTGGGCATTCAGCCAGGACGGATTGTCCCGGCTCAGCGCTCCTGGTCTCCGGTGCGTCTCTTCGGCCCAGGATATCCTGCGCCAGCTCTACGCACGGTATCCCCAGTTCGCCAGCACAATTCAGTGCGGCCTGTTCCAGCTCCCCGCACTTGCCGGGCTACAGGCAGATGTGACGCTTGGCATTCAAATGAAATCACATTTTATTTGTCACATGCGCATTTTATTTGTCAAGCGCGCTCCCCGTGGCCTGGTTTATATGCGAACTGGAACGGTCCAGTAGGCTCTCCGTTCCAGGACAACACAATCCAAATATTTGATTATCATCGAGCTCAAGGAGATGGGACGCTAGTCATTCAGGGATTTGGGATTATTCACTTTGGGAAGGGGCCCAATAGTTGCAGTTTTCCAGATTTCGGGGATTCTGCAGCTGTCCAGTAACACTTGAAGAAGTCTTCTGTATATGTCACACAGTTGCCATTTACACGCCCTGATAAGCTGCCAGCTTAGATCACCACAGCTTGTTGGTTCCAAGGATAGAGTTTAAAGAAGACCTGAAGGACATCCTTTTCAGAGATAATTATGGGACTGTCATTTGGGAGGGGTAAGTCATTTACAGGAGGCCTGCCCGCTGTTTCAAATCTATCAAAAAAGGTGTTAAGTTGTTTGTCTCGGCTGTTGTCAGTAAGCGGCACTGCTGACAGGGTTTTCTTCTCCATACATTTGTGTAAGTCTATGGAAGGGGGTGAGAACCATGAGCCTCCTAGGTTTTGTATTGAAGTCAATGTACCCAGAGGAGGACGGAAAATAGCTGTCCTCCGGCTACACCATGGTGCTACTGCAAAGAGTGCTGTTGAGGCTACTGTAGACCTTCATTGCAAAACAGTGTGTTTTAATCAGATATTTGGTGACATGTTTTGTCTAAAAAGGATACAGTTTATCATGTTTTGTATATTTTTTTAATGAAATTCTCTGAGTAGAATGTTCCTCTCCTTCTTTCTCTGAGGAGCCTCCACTGTATCTAACGTAATTGAAAGTGCTCAAACAAATCAATTAGAATAGCCTATTAGGATTAAAATTAAGATTTCTATCATGATTCTAACTGTAATAGGCTAGAATTCTAGTAGCCTACGCTATTTAGCAACACAGACAAAGCAAAGTTGTGATAGTCATTCATGCTGGATAGGAGCCAAGGGGAACCTCAAACAAATCCATCAAATGGCTTAGCACAGAGATAACACACACACACCGGCCAGAAAGTTAAACCCAGCATCATTACCTTGTGTTTCCGCTGCTAACCCGGTCCAAATCACACAGACACAGAGTAGCGCTGATAGGGCACCGATTCGGTAATGGCCCGGTGGCATGGCTTCACACAACCAGACAGAGCCGTTCTGTCCAGATAGACCTGCTAACGGAATGCACGCGGAGAATAGGTTGGTGTTCGACAGCCGGTCTGCACAGCGATCTTCTAGATGTGCCGTTTGTTTTTCTACACCTCTGTCAGCGCACAGTGTGGTGATTTCTCTGCCGTCCGCATGTCCTGCCTCCCTTCGCCTGAACCTCGCAATGTGCCACGTCTCTTCTGCCTCTTCTGCTCTTTCTGTCCTGATCTCTCTCTCTCTCTCTCTCTCCTTCCGCTATGCTGTGCCAAACTGCATGCCTCTCGATCTCTCACACTGCGCGCACACACACGTGCACATACGTTTTACACACACGCACACACACACACACACACACACACACACACACACACACACACACACACACACACACACACACACACACACACACGGAGCTTGTAAGGACAGATCAATACATTAAAATATACAGTATGTCCTGGCTCCAAATACCAAACAGAAGTCGTGCTGAAGCTGCTAAAATGAAAAAGAAAGCTTAAAATATTCAGCCTAAATGTTAATTTACTGTCTTTTCATACTTGAAAGGGATTTAGTCTACCACAGACAATGTACCTGCCTTTGTCAATAATTAGGAATTAAAACTGCTGATTGTCGTTAGACATTGTGTGTGAGTGTGTGTGTGTGTGCCAACAGAGCTCTACCCCTTGGTATTCACCTAGCAAATGCCAGTATCCATGGCGATGCCCTGTTGTACATCTGAAAGGACAGAGGGCAAAAGGGGAGCAGAGAAACACAGAAAAGAGAGTGCAGAAAGAAAGTCTCGCTGTGTTACACTTAAAATGGATAGAGAATGAATAGAGAGAGAGAATGAATAGAGAGCATGACTAGATAGATAGAAAGTATTGGGTTTAGAGAGAGATGGAAAGTATTGGGGATAAGATAGACAGAAAGTATTGGGTTTAGAGAGAGACAGAAAGTATTGGGTTTAGAGAGAGACAGAAAGTATTGGGTTTAGAGAGAGATAGAAATTATTGGGTTTAGAGAGACAGAAAGTATTGGGTTTAGAGAGAGATAGAAAGTATTGGGGATAAGAGAGATAGAAAGTATTGGGTTTAGAGAGAGACAGAAAGTATTGGGTTTAGAGAGACAGAAAGTATTGGGGATAAGATAGATAGAAAGTATTGGGTTTAGAGAGAGATAGAAAGTATTGGGTTTAGAGAGACAGAAAGTATTGGGGATAAGATAGATAGAAAGTATTGGGTTTAGAGAGAGATAGAAAGTATTGGGTTTAGAGAGAGATAGAAAGTATTGGGTTTAGAGAGAGATAGAAAGTATTGGGTTTAGAGAGAGATAGAAAGTATTGGGTTTAGAGAGAGAGATAGAAAGTATTGGGGATAAGATAGATAGAAATTATTGGGGATAAGATAGATAGAAAGTATTGGGTTTAGAGAGATAGACAGAAAGTATTGGCTTTAGAGAGAGATAGAAAGTGTTAGGGATAAGATAGACAGAAAGTATTGGCTTTAGAGAGAGATATAAAGTGTTAGGGATAAGATAGACAGAAAGTATTGGCTTTAGAGAGAGATAGAATGTTTTAGGGATAAGATAGACAGAAAGTATTGGCTTTAGAGAGAGATAGAAAGTGTTAGGGATAAGATAGACAGAAAGTATTGGATTTAGAGATAGAAAGTGTTAGGGATAAGATAGACAGAAAGTATTGGGTTTAGAGATAGAAAGTGTTAGGGATAAGATAGACAGAAAGCATTGGGTTTAGAGATAGAATGTGTTAGGGATAAGATAGACAGATAAATGTGTAGAGTTTAGAGAGATAGATTGAATGTATTGGGTTTAGAGAGAGATAGATATTTGCAGGGTTTAGAGAGATAGATTGAATGTATTGGGTTTAGATAGAGAGATGGATATTTGCAGGGTTTAGAGAGATAGATTGAATGTATTGGGTTTAGATAGAGAGATGGATATTTGCAGGGTTTAGAGAGATAGATTGAATGTATTGGGTTTAGATAGAGAGATAGATATTTGCAGGGTTTAGAGAGATAGATTGAATGTATTGGGTTTAGATAGAGAGATGGATATTTGCAGGGTTTAGAGAGATAGATTGAATGTATTGGGTTTAGATAGAGAGATGGATATTTGCAGGGTTTAGAGAGATAGATTGAATGTATTGGGTTTAGATAGAGAGATGGATATTTGCGGGGTTTAGAGCAAGATATTTTTACATTTGAGTCATTTAACAGACACTCTTATCAGAGCAACTTACAGGAGAAATTAGGGTTAAGTGCCTTGCTTAAGGGCACATGGACAGATCTGTCATCTAGTCGGTTCTGGGATTCAAACCATTAACCTTTCGGAATGAATTGAAACGCTGACTGCGAGCCAGGCCTAATCGCTCAACATCAGTGCCCGACCTCACTAATGCTCTTGTGACCGAATGGAAGCAATTCCCCGCAGCAATGCTCCAACATCTAGTGGAAAGTCTTCCCAGAAGAGTGGAGGCTGTTATATCAGCAAAGGGGGGAACAACTCCATATCAATACCCATGATTTTGGAATGAGATGTCTGACGAGCAGGTGTCCACATACTTTTGGTCATGTCGTGTAAATAGAAAGTGTTGGGGTTTTAGGATTGAGTTATGCAACTAGATGCCTCATTAAGGACCACAGCAGCTGGCCCTCTCCATCTGTCCCTTTCATAGTCCCCAATCTCCTCAACTATCACATGCAGTGCTTGTGTGTGTGTGTGACAGAGAGAGAGAGAGAGAGAGAGAGAGAGAGAGTCTGTGGTGGTCTGAGGAGCTGTCTAGGCTTGAAAGTATTGTGCTCTGTAGTGCGCATCACTGCATTTGCACACACACACACACACACACTAAGGACGCAACAGAGTGGGACGGTGAGTGTTACGTAATACGCAAGTCCAGGACTCGGACTCGACCAGTCGTGCCTTTGTTGTCAGAAAGTCTCTCTCCCTTGTTATTATTCAACATGATGTATATATATATAAAAGCAGATATCAGATAGCGGCTGGCGTTACCAATGTTCAGGACAGTAAGTTATTCAGCATTCTACGTTGCAACATGTAGCTTTGAGCACTAACAAGGGACTCGTGACTCGAGCACAAAGGACTCGGACTTGAATGCTAGGGACTTGGCACTCGATTCGGACTGGAGGTTTAGTGACTTGACTACATTATTGTCCCCTCCCCTCCCCCCACCAATCTCTCTCTCACTCTCGCTCTCGTACTCACACACACACACAGACACACACACCACAGAGACCCAGCACTGAGCCTGTCATGTCCTACACAGTAACAGGGCTGGTAGGATTTACATACTAATCACCACAGCAGCAGCACTAAGACATCCACCTCTCCACCTTTTACCCAGACCCAATTAACATTCTCTTCCTTCTCCCTGAAGTGTACACCCGTTGTCACCTTCTCAGGGAGTTAAAAGCATAGGATTGGCGTGTAAAACGCATGATAGTCCCTCTGTCGACACAAACACAATGCTTATCAATCCTTGGGGGGGGAGTGTACGAGTGCAACACTTCAGGGAGAGACGTGCCAGAAATGGATCCCGTTTTGCCGTACAGATGGATCAAAACGAAGTGAGAGAGTCAAACATCATATAGGCTGCTGTCCATGGTGCTGAAATACTCAACACTTCAGGGAGAGACGTGCCAGAAATGGATCCCGTTTTGCCGTACAGATGGATCAAAACGAAGCCAGAGAGTCAAACATCATATAGGCTGCTGTCCATGGTGCTGAAACACTCAACACTATCAGGCCACAGGAACCAGTGGTGTTCAGATCACAGAGATGTGCACGATAGAAACACAGTAAAGCTTCCGTGCCTCTGTTCGTTCTCTAATGGTAAAACATCTAAGATGCTAAGCAGTATCACAGTGTTCTCCCCATCCCCGATAACAAAGGAATGGTCGAGGTATGGAGAGAAGTATTACTGGGAGATCTCTCAGTACTCACCTCCTGGCTTTCCCCCACCACCACACCCTCGCTCTCTCCACTTTCCCTATCCCTCCCTCCCTGCCTCCCTTTCTCTCTCTACCCTCTCACTCTCTCCTAGGAGAGTGAGGGGGAAGGCATCAGAGGGGAGAGATGTGCTTATGCGGCACGTGCGTGTGTGTGTGTACGCAGAAGAGAGGGGGGATAAGCCTCTGCAGTGAGACAAGCTCAATGATTATCACAGACCCGCAGTCTTACCATCTCACACTCACACTGTAGTATTCTAGCATTTATGTGGTGTGTGTGTGTCAGAAAGGTCACTGTCAACAGTTAAGCTCGCATAAGCTAACTCACACCACACACACACACACACACACACACACACACACACAAATATGCAGTGGGTGATACTGTAGGTCATGCACTAGTAGTTGTATTGATTCATTGAACTCCTGGCTCCTTGTCCTCTGAACACTGAGACACACACAACATGGAAAACAGTGTTAGCCATTGAACAGCACAAGATCAATATGCATCTCTCCTTCTCCGTTTCCTTCCTCTCTGCCTCTCTCTCATTGTCATGGCTGTCCCTGAAACCAGTAAGGAATCTCCTTTCCATCCCACACACACTCAGCCGTGCACTGTCGAATGAGGGGGCTAAGTGTGTGTGTGCAATATGTGTGGCACTGTGTGTGTGTGTTTGTGTGCCGTGCATATGGAGTAGCCCTGTGGCCATGGCAGCTTTCTGTAGATCTCTTCAACTCCTCTCAGAAGGTTTCTATCGCTACGGAGACCATGTTTAGTTTTCATGTGTTACAACACCATCAACAGGAACTAGCGCTGGGACTCACTACGTGCCTGTTGACTTACCGTACATCAACAAGCCTGCATGTCTCCCATGGTCCACTTTTTCTCCAAAGGCTTGATTGACTGTGTAGAAGACTCATTCTAATGCACACAAATCTGTGGATGGGGGACTTGTGCTTCTGTTATTACGTATCTCAGATCAACATTAAATCAAATCAAATCAAATTTATTTATATAGCCCTTCTTACATCAGCTGATATCTCAAACTGCTGTACAGAAACCCAGCCTAAAACCCCAAACAGCAAGCAATGCAGGTGTAGAAGCACGGTGGCTAGGAAAAACTCCATAGAAAGGCCAAAACCTAGGAAGAAACCTAGAGAGGAACCAGGCTATGTGGGGTGGCCAGTCCTCTTCTGGCTGTGCTGGGTGGAGATTATAACAGAACATGGGCAAGATGTTCAAATGTTCATAAATGACCAGCATGGTCAAATAATAATAATCACAGTAGTTGTCGAGGGTGCAGCAAGTCAGCACCTCAGGAGTAAATGTCAGTTGGCTTTTCATAGCCGATCATCCGCTCCTGCTGTCTCTAGAGAGTTGAAAACAGCAGGTCTGGGACAGGTAGCACGTCCAGTGAACAGGTCAGGGTTCCATAGCCGCAGGCAGAACAGTTGAAACTGGAGCAGCAGCACGGCCAGGTGGACTGGGAACAGCAAGGAGTCATCGTGCCAGGTAGTCCTGACGCACGGTCCTAGGGCTCAGGTCCTCCGAGAGAGAGAAAGAAAGAATTAGAGAGAGCATACTTAAATTCACACAGGACACCGGATAAGACAGGAGAAGTACTCCAGATGTAACAAACTGACCCTAGACCCCCGACACAAACTACTGTAGCATAAATACTGGAGGCTGAGACAGGAGGGGTCAGGAGACATTGTGGCCCCATCCGATGATACCCCCGGACAGGGCCAAACAGGAAGGATATAACCCCACCCACTTTGCCAAAGCACAGCCCCCACACCACTAGAGGGATATCTTCAACCACCAACTTACCATCCTGAGACAAGGCCGAGTATAGCCCACAAAGATCTCCGCCACGGCACAACCCAAGGGGGGGGGGGGGGGGGGGGCGCCAACCCAGACAGGAAGATCACGTCAGTGACTCAACCCTCTCAAGTGACGCATGAAAGAGCACCAGTAAGCCAGTGACTCAGCCCCTGTAATAGGGTTAGAGGCAGAGAATCCCAGTGGAGAGAGGGGAACCGGCCAGACAGAGATAGCAAGGGCGGTTCGTTGCTCCAGGGCATTTCCGTTCACCTTCACACTCCTGGGCCAGACTACACTCAATCATATGACCCACTGAAGAGATGAGTCTTCAGTAAAGACTTAAAGGTTGAGACCAAGTCTGTGTCTCTCACATGGGTAGGCAGACCGTTCCATAAAAATAGAGCTCTATAGGAGAAAGCCCTGCCTCCAGCTGTTTGCTTAGAAATTCTAGGGACAATTAGGAGGCCTGCGTCTTGTGACCGTAGCGTATGTGTACAGCAGGACCAAATCAGAAAGATAGGTAGGAGCAAGCCCATGAAATGCTTTGTAGGTTAGCAGTAAAACCTTGAAATCAGCATTTGCCTTAACAGGAAGCCAGTGTAGGGAGGCTAGCACTGGAGTAATATGATCCATTTTTTTTGTTTCTAGTTAGGATTCTAGCAGCCGTATTTAGCACTAACTGAAGTTTATTTAGTGCTTTATCCGGGTAGCCGGAAAGTAAAGCATTGCAGTAGTCTAACCTAGAACTAACAAAAGCATGGATTAATTTTTCTGCATCATTTTTGGACAGAAATGCAATGTTACGTAGATGGAAAAAAGCTGTCCTTGAAACAGTCTTGATATGTTCTTCAAAAGAGAGATTAGAGTCCAGAGTAACGCCGAGGTCCTTCAGTTTTATTTGAGACGACTGTACAACCATCAAGATTAATTGTCAGATTCATCAGAAGATCTCTTTGTTTCTTGGGACCTAAAACAAGCATCTCTGTTTTGTCCGAGTTTAAAAGTAGAAAGTTTGCAGCCATCCACTTCCCTTATGTCTGAAACACAGGCTTCTAACGAGGGCAATTTTGGCAATTTCATTTAATTGAAATGTACAGCTTTGTGTCATCCGCATAGCAGTGAAAGTTAACATTATGTTTTCGAATGTCATCCCCAAGAGGTAAAATATATAGTGAAAACAATAGTGTTCCGGAACGGAAAACGGAACCTTGAGTAACACCGAAATGTACAGTTGATTTGTCAGAGGACAAACCATTCACAGAGATAAACTGATATCTTTCCGACAGATAAGATCTAAACCAGGCCAGAACTTGTCTGTGTAGACCCATTTGGGTTTCCAATATCTCCAAAAGAATGTGATGATCGATGGTATCAAAAGCAGCACTAAGGTCTAGGAGCACGAGGACAGATGCAGAGCCTCGGTCTGACGCCATTAAAAGTTAATTTACCACCTTCAGTCTCAGTGCTATGATGGGGTCTAAAACCAGACTAAAGCATTTCGTATACATTATTTGTCTTCAGGAAGGCAGTGAGTTGCTGCGCAACAGCCTTTTCTAAAAATGTTGAGAGGAATGGAAGATTCGATATAGGCCTATAGCTTTTTATATTTTCTGGGTCAAGGTTTGGCTTTTTCAAGAGAGGCTTTATTACTGGCACTTTAGTGAGTTTGGTACACATCCGGTGGATAGAGAGACATTTATTATGTTCAACATAGGAGGGCCAAGCACAGGAAGCAGCTCTTTCAGTAGTTTAGTTGGAATAGGGTCCAGTATGCAGCTTGAAGGTTTAGAGGCCATGGTTATTTTCATCATTGTATCAAGAGATGTAGTACTAAAACTCTTGAGTGTCTCTCTTGATCTTAGATCCTGGCAGAGTTGTGCAGACTCAGGACAACTGAGCTTTGGAGGAATACACAGATTTAAAGAGGAGTCCATAATTAGCTTTCTAATGATCATGATCTTTTCCTCAATGACGTTAATGAATTTATTACTGCTGAAGTGAAAGCCATCCTCACTTGGGGAATGCTGCTTTTTAGTTAGCTTTACGACAGTATCAAAAATACATTTTGGATTGTTCTTATTTTCCTCAATTAAGTTGGAAAAATAGGATGATCGAGCAGCAGTAAGGGCTCTACGGTACTGCACGGTACTGTCTTTCCAAGCTAGTCGGAAGACTTCCAGTTTGGTGTGGCGCCATTTCCGTTCCAATTTTCTGGAAGCTTGCTTCAGAGCTCGGGTATTTTCTGTGTACCAGGGAGCTAGTTTCTTATGAGAAATGTTTTTAGTTTTTAGGGGCGCAACTGCATCTAGGGTATTGCGCAAGGTTAAATTGAGTTCCTCAGTTAGGTGGTTAACTGATTTTGTAGGCAGAGGGAGTCTGGAAGGGCATCAAGAAATCTTTGTGTTGTCTGAGAATTTATAGCACGACTTTTGATGCTCCTTGGTTGGGGTCTGAGCAGATTATTTGTTGCGATTGCAAACGTAATAAAATGGTGGTCCGATAGTCCAGGATTATGAGGAAAAACATTAAGATCCACAACATTTATTCCATGGGACAAAACTAGGTCCAGAGTATGACTGTGACAGTGAGTAGGTCCAGAGACATGTTGAACAAAACCCACTGAGTCGATGATGGCTCCGAAAGCCTTTTGGAGTGGGTTTGTGGACTTTTCCATGTGAATATTAAATTCACCAAAGATTAGAATATTCTCTGCTATGACTACAAGGTCCGATAGGAATTCAGGGAACTCAGTGAGGAACGCTGTATATGTCCCAGGAGGCCTGTAAACAGTAGCTATAAGGGATTAGGGATTTCGTCCTCAGCTCTTTTTGATTTCCTCATCCAGTCGATCCCTCAAACCACTCTCTTTCTCACAAACACCCACACTCTCTCGTCAGTTTCATTAGTATTCAGTCGATATGTCGCTGCCGTTAAAGTGGTCAATTCCACCGGTCAAGCTACAAGCCATCAGGGACGCAATCAGCTCCGTAATCATCTGAATTATTCCACATTATCCTGCTATTTATGTTTCATATGAAACCCGACTGGATGGGCTCATTACTGAAGGCCTGTATTTATGTCTGAATGTTATGGGAGAAATATGAGCCAGCATTGCAATCAGAGGACGAGGTCTTGTATTCGTCTGGCATAGAGAATGTGCAGCTGTTATGCAGGCTTTTGAGTAGGCTTAGTTAAAGAGAAATGGGTGTTGTGTTACAATGTTGAAGTTTGTGTCAAATACACTTATGGCCAACACTTTCAATGGTCTACTCTTTCCCTCTTTCATTAAATGGATGCATCTCTCTCTCTCTCATCCGTTCATCTTTCTCTCTGCTCTCTTCCCAAAACGGTACTCTTTGATGGCCTGTCTAGGAGCAAGTGTGTGTGTCTGCTTATATGAGAATTTGTGTGTGTGTGTGTGTGTTAGTGAGTCTGTGTGGGTTCTCCTTAGGGGTGCGGTGGTCGCACACTCAGCTCATGTTTTCTCCACTCTGTTCTCCACTGACTGCAGAGATCCGAGCTCACAGAGTTGCATTAAATATACATCCCACGGCTGTCTGCAGAACACAAACACACACATATACTGTAGAGAATGAACTGAGGCTCACACAAAAACAAACTGCTTGCTTTATGTATTTTCAGCAACATCACCGTTAAAAGACATCCCTCATTACGCCACACACACTAAGGTTACACAGTCACACACTACAACGCTGTATACGCTTACACAGTAGGCTAAACATAGTCACTCACTACTACTGTTACTAGTCTTGGAAATCCCAGACCTAGGGTAGCAACTACATTGGAGCATTGTGGGAGGCAATCTGTCTGTCTCGACTAGAGAGACTGCTACTGTGCTCGCCAACTCACCACACAGTGGATAGGATTTTCCAACGGGATTGTCCCTCAAAAAGAAACTGGAACACAAGCGGCATGAATCCATAGAGAATGATAGAGGCCTCTAGTGGTCAAAAGGCTGTATTAGCATGGGCAGTGCCACTGAGGGCTTCCACCACTGTAATGTAGTCAACTTCATTGGCTGATCCCTCCTGGTAACCCATTTGGAGACATGTCCAACCAGGTCATCAGGAAGGATCAACCAATTGTGAAGGAGTAATGTACCTCTTCAAAATTGAGATTGCCTCGATTCCAACGCTGTCACTGACACTTTAATGAAACAGATACAAAGATGAGTCCTCTATCTATCTCTATGCATGAATCCAACAACAAATGTGTCTGAACCCCAAATCATCGTCCCTCGGCCCTCCATTTGCAAGTTCACGCATGCCTCCGCCAAGTGTCTCAAAGCTGAGGGAGTGAAAATGATCGAAGGTGTTAGCCCCTCTGATAGGCACTTCAACTGAGCCTGCAACGCTGCTGGCTTCATAACGAAGTGGCACGGTCTTCTTCTTCTTCAGCTGTGTTTAACGGCAGTTGGCATCCAATATTAACGTTGCATTACCGTCATCAACTGGACTGGAGTATAAATCCATTATGCTTTGTGATACAAAAATGGATAAAGAGATTTTTTTTTTTTTACCTTGCCAACTAACTTATTAACCCCCTCCATTTCATTTGTAGGCCCATCAGAGGTCAAATAGCGGGTGCTTATATTTGTACTGTTTCACACGTACAAGTGCGTGAGACACCCTCGGAGAGTGGGGTCACGGCCAGGGATCAGCCAATATTGACGGCGTGCTGGCAAAAGTCTACTACTCACCGGGAGCCTCTTAGGACCCGTGACCCATTTCCTCTACCTTCTTCACCACCTCAGCACACAACACCTTCTGTACAACTCTGACCCTGGCAACCTCCTCCTGCTTCTCTCACACCGGACACTTCTGATCCCCAGCAACATGGGCACCCCCACAGTTAACACATACCACTTGTTTCACTGATACTACACATTTCCTTGTCCCGTGCCCTCCTGCACACTTCTCACATATTGGATTCTCCCTCCTACACACTGCTGCAACATGACTATAACTTGGCAGGGTTACTCTCATCATCATCCTCAAGCTATTTACAGGTCCACGAGATGAAGGATCGCGCTGATCAGCAGGCTCACTAGAAGTCTTCTTCCTTCAACTCTAGTTTATCAACAGCAGTCCATCCAGTACTCCCCTCACTCTTCCTCCCTCCATTGCTGGCATCATCTTCATCATACTCGTCCAGACTTCACAACGCTATCACTCGGATGCCTTGTTTTTTAAATATGTTTTTTAACTTTCCATTGCCGTTTTCGAGAACATGCTCTCCACTCCATGCAGTCTTAGCCCGAGACCGCTCCACTGGGCACCCGATGAGCAATTTCACACAAAAGAATGGAGAGGGTGCCTTCAAGCAAGAGTGTTCCTTAGTTTAGGTGGATTGGGATTGGGATTCGAACAGTGCCTCTGTTCTAGGGTGCGTCGCCCCGCTTAACGGGCCAATTAGCTTTGGCGCTTAATTCTTTATTAGCGTCACCTGTCTTCTCGTCATCTTTATAATCTACAGTTTCCGAAGATGCATTTCTCTCGTTTTCTATCTGTCCAGGACCAGTCTGACGTGCAGCGTCTTCGGTAAGCATGTTCATGCGACGTTATGATTGAGGCTTTGATTGCGAAATTATTAGATGGCTGAACTCTGCTCAACGGTGAAGGATGTTTCTGATAACCACCAGAGACGTCGTTAGGTCCGCTAAATAAATATAGGCTTTGAAAAACTTCTGCACATTTAATGTGTTAGGTCTCAGTGTGCGTGACTCACGAGTGTTTTGTTTTTCCCAGGTATAGTTTTCCAAATTTGTAAAAATGCACAAACAGGAAAAACCACTGTCGATGTTATGGGGTAGGTATTTAGCTAGAAATTGTGTTCCTCGAGTGCCCATTAAATGTAGCTGTTGGACGGAATCGGTTTGGCTTTTTTAAATTCTGTTTTTGTAGGTTGTGAACTCAGTGAGTCAAAGATGGCGGAAACGTTCAAAACGGATGACACAAACTACCAACATCAACTCGCTCTGAGAACCGTAAGTCATGACTCATCTTGGAGCATTACATTTTACAATCCAAGTGCTGTACAAACACATGAACTGACTTTAGGTTTCAGGTCGTGTGTAGCAGCAGCCCAGCTGAGCACTTGATATTTTTACTACGGGCAGCACGACTGCGATCAATGCAACCTGGAACGCACTTTAAACTCAATAGTGGCACATTTGCAAATGACTGCCTTGTCCCTGGCAGATGTGTCTGGGCGCAGGCGCCAAAGGAGAGTTCAACATTGTGGAGTTGATTACTGGAGAACCGGATAACGGTAAAGGTGTAACTGTGGCGACCCTGCATGCCAGCTGCATGCCCATGGTAAGATGTAGTCCCAATTTTTCATTTGTAGGCTTAAATCTATTGCATTGCAGTTCATTTTAAATGGATCAACCTGGATTTCTATTATGAAATTGAACTACTCCTTAATGACCTAGACTACAAAGGTGAACTTATATCTGATAATGGGAGTAATCACCAGGGGTTACAGGCCTATCCTAGCTGGGATGCTAGGCTCTGAGTTTGAATGAGAATACTGTTATCGTCTGTATTCATATCTCCAGGTCAATCTCTCTGGGCTTGAACTCCACCCTCCTGTCACCTTCAGGCTGAAGAGTGGTGCTGGCCCTGTGTACATCTGTGGGGAACACATTGCCCGTGAGTAGGGGGACCAGGGATGCCCTAGATGAGGGGTTTGATGGGTGTGAAAATGAAGGGCTTAATGACTTCGGCGTTCAGCTTGTCAAGGTCTTGCGAAGTAGCTGGTTTATTACTGTGGAATCGGGTGACTAAATGGTTTAGCCAAGGGGGTGACTCTAGAGGCGGCTTGGACATCCATCAACTACAGGGCTTTCAGACTGGCAGCTGTCATCTGTGTAATTTGTTTCTTTCCAGTGGAGGATGACTTCTCAGGCATCGAGAGTGGTGATGAGGAGATGGAGGATGAGGAGGAAGACATTGAGGAGTCTCCTGTGAAGCTGACGAAAGCACTAGCCAAGAGTGGAAACGCTGCAGGGACGGTATCTGTTTGATATCAAATTCTAGGGGTTTCATTATTTTTTTGAATGATTAAGTTACCATTTCACTTGGCACGGCAAGACACGTACTTATTTCATGTGTTCTTACTCAAACTTGGCTTGACAACGAGATGGTATGCACAAACTGATCTGGGATCAGGCTAATGTTGTTCCCCCGTCTCCAGAAAAAGAAGCCAGAGGCGGCAGATGAGTAAGTCGTGTTAATCAATGCTTCTCTGACGCATTTATGAAATCATTTCCTGGAAGTGCTTTGCAGAAATGTAATTGTTGTATCTGGTTGCCAAAGCCATAATTGATGCTCTCTCCTTCCAGACCTGTGTCAGATGATGAGAACCCTCCCCAAAAGGTACTTTAATATTTACTCTGCCTTTAATATTTACGTTCCTGTTCAATCTGAGACTCCAGCTTTGTCCCAAATGGTACCCTGTTCCCTATATAGTGCACGTAGTCTTTCCTGTTAGAATCACAACTGACCTGGTTATAAAATTGTGGTTCCTATGCTTTTCAGGGAAAGGGGAGAGGAAAAGGCAGGGGAAAGTAATCCCAGGTAAGTGGTTACCTGGTGACTGCCTCAGGGTGTAATGGTAATCTCTGAGTGGGCCTCTATCTGTTGTAGAGCTGGTGTTGCAAGTACCATGGACTGGATTCCATTCCTAGGAGCACCCGTATGTGAAACGTTTGCACGCGTGACTGTCACTTTGCTAAAGTGTCTGCTAAATGGCATATATAAAATCCACTCCACTATACTGGACAAAATATAAACGCAATAGTGTTTGTCTCAGGTTGTGAGCGGAAATAAAAGATCCCAGAAATTGTCCGTAGGTACAAAGCTGCCCTTATTTTTTTTACGGCCCTTTTAGTGAGCGTTTATCCTTTGCCAAGATAATCCATCCACCTGACAGGTGTGGTACACCAATAAGCTGATTGAACAGCATGATCATTACACAGGTGCACCTTGTGTTGGGGACAAGGTAACTAAAATGTGCAGCTCTGTCACATAACACAATGCCACAGATGCCTCAAGTTGACGGAATGTGCAATTGGTATGCTGACTGCAAGAAAGTCACCAGAGATGTTGCCAGAATTTAACATCTCTACCTGAAGTCACTTAATCCCATTTTGGAGAATTTCAGTATGCCAAAATGGCCTCCACTGCAGACCATGTTTAACCACGCCAGCCTAGGACCTCCACATCCAGCTTCTTCACCTGCAGGATTGTCAGACCAGACAGCTGATGAAACTGTCTGTAATAAGGCCTTTTGTGTGGGGACATATGCTAATTGGCTGGGCCAATGCCTTAGACCCACTCATGGCTGCGCCCCCTACCCAGTCATGTATAATCCATAAATTAGGGTTAATTTATTTAAATTGATGTCCCTATAAAGCAACTCATTAACAATTTCACTGTTCAGTACATATAATTTTTTTCATTAGTCCACTAAACTCTCAAACATTTTGGGACTGTAAAGATTAGACTTCTTAAAGAAGCAAAATGTCACTCCCCACAAGACAAGTGACACTGGCTGTGTTCTCGAGCAGCTCAACTGTATGATGGGAATTTTGTTAAACCATTCCTTTGTTCTGTTTCAGGTGCTGCTGCTGCTCATCCAAATGTCCTGTCAATCAATTTAGGTGTCGCTCTACCTGTTCAGTACGTGTATTAAACTAAGTTTGTTTGTCCTGTGCTTTGTAAGTAAATCGTTTGGAAGAAATGGTTGTGTCCTTGTCATAGTTTGGTACATGTTGATTACTACCACTATGTAATTGGTTTATCACCCGTAATCTAGAAGGATGCTTTACCATTCTTCATACAAGTGTGAAACCCAGCAGTGTTGCAGTTCTTGACAAACCGGTGTACCTGGTTCAAATACCCTTAAATCGTGTCTTTCCCGTTCACCCTCAATGGCACAGCTTAAATCCTTTAAGCTGTCTACTCCCCTTCGGTTTCATGTAAAGGTGTTAATGTTGTGTGACCAGTTGACCGCAACCCAATTTGAGATGATTTGGACCGCTCAGCATATGTGGGAACACCTTCAAGACTGAAGCATGCAAAGGGTTGCTACTTTATGATTCCATGTGTTTTTCATGTGTTCATTGTAGAAAATAGTAAAAATAAACGTATCGGTGGAACAGTTTAATCTACATTTTATATTCAGTGGGCTCATTTCGAATAACCACACAATCCATCTTCAGACTCTTGACGTTATCCACATTGATTATTGTTTCCCCTCCCACCTCAACAGCCCATATGACAAAGCAAAAAATGCTAAACCTGTTTTTGATCATTTAAGTATTCAAACTGCTTACTCAGTACTTTGGCAAAACCTTTGGCAGTGATTACAGCCTCGAGTCTTCTAGGGTGTGACGCTACAAGCGAGGCACACCCTCAAGCTCTGTCTGGATGGGGAGTGTTGCTGCACAGGTCTCCAGAGATTAGATTGGGCTCTGGCTGGGCCAATCAAGGAGCCTGCGTCTCATTGGTTTGATTCTTCAGTCTTCCTCTGGGATGGAGATATTGGAGGAGCTGTGTTGTCTTGGCTGTGTACTTAGGTTTGTAGTACTGTTGGAAGGTGAACCTTACCCCCAGTCAGAGGTCCTGCTGGGGCAGTTTTTCATCAAGGATTTCTCGCTGTACTTTGCTCCATTCAGCTTTCCCCCAGTCCCCGCCGCTAAAAAACATCCACAGCATGATGCTGCCACCATGCTTCACCGTAGGAATGGTGACAGGTTTCCATCAGATGAGAGAATCTTGTTTCTCATGTTTAAGAGTCCTTTTGGCAAGCTCCAAGCGGGCTGTCACGTGCCTTTAACTGGATGGCTTCCGTCTGGCCACTCTTCCATAAAGGCCTGATTGGTGGAGTGCTGCAGGGATGGTTCTCCCATCTCCACAGAGGAGCTTTGTCAGAGTGACCATTGGGTTCTTGGTCACCTCCCTGACCAAGGCCCTTCTCCCCCATTTTTCTCAGTTTGGCTGGGCGGCCAGCTCTAGGAAGAGTCTTGTTGGTTCCAATATTGTTCCATTTTAAGAATGACGGCGGCCACTTTGGTCTTGGGAACCTCCAAAGCTGCAGAAATGAAGTACCCTTCCCCAGATCTGTGCCTCGACACAATCCTGTCTTGGAGCTCTACGGACAATTCCTTCGACCTCATGGCTTGTTTTTTTTTTTGCTCGGACATCCACTGCCAACTGTGGGACCATTCCAATGAAGTTGTGGAAACGGGATGCACCTGAGCTCAATTTCAAGTCTCATAGCAAAGTTGTTATATATTTGAACAAATGTTAAAACCTTTCTGCATTTTGTCATTATGGGGTATTGTGTCAATTGAGGAAAACAATTAATTAAATCCACTTCAGAATAAGGCTGTAACGTAACAAAATATGGAACAAGTCAAGAGGTCTGAATACGTCCCAAATGCACTGTATATCTTCTTTGGCTTGAGTGTGACTCCTTGCAACTTGCATAGGGATCTCTGAGTGGCTTCAGTTTATCCTGCCTCACACACAGACATGCAGGCTGGGGAGAGAGAGGAACACATAAAACCTTCTATTGACTACCTTGTATGTTTCCATGCTACACCTCAGCCTCTCTACTTTCCTCTTAGTCTCTCCCTGCACCCCTCCTCCCAGACCCTGAGCTGGTAGAGCTGGAGTCAGAGCCCTTCCTGCTGTGTGTGGAGGGGGGCAGCTCCTGAAGGTGGACACTGAGTGCCCTCCGACTGAATTGGCCAGGCTGCTGGTGGACTGGGCCTGTCAGATGACCGTCAGAATGTCAGAGGCTGCGTTGTGACAGTTACTGTCACCTAGGAGACGGTGGTTCTGGAACACCATGGGTTCCGACCCCAGATAGCCCTCTCCACCGCCCTCACTGACAACTCTATCCAGCAGCCTGCGTCTCATTGGTTTGGTTCTTCGGGGGGGAAGAGTTGGAGGAGCTGTCGAGTTTGGCTCGAGTCCCTGGAGGCTGCTGATGAAGCCTGGGGTTCGCTTATTTTGCCTAGACTGGCGGCTCGGGGCAGCAGTGGGGAAGGAGGTTTGAGGATGCTGTGAGGCTCCTGATGAAGGTCCTCTGGGCCCAAGGAGAGGGTTGAGGCCCCAGTAGTCTGGGAGAGAAGTAGTACTGCCATCTGCCCTCCCGTGCCACTTACGAAGACCCTCTAACAGCTCGGAGAGGGAGGAGGCCCGACCAAGACCTGAACTATCCCAATTACCAACCGAACCCCCTGGTTCTGAACCCTCATCTGGGTCCGCACAGGAGCTGGGGGAGAGGGAGGATAATCAGAAATGTAATCTATAAAAGAGGATTCGTATCTATCCAGTTGCTATTGAATTTAATTATTAAAGTTGAACTGTGCTGAATCAAATTGAACTGACAACTCACCGGAAGCTGTAAGTGCTCATGGTGTCTATGACCGACTGGTTGCTGATTGTACTGCTGCCACAGGGAATAGGGGAATATCAAAGCAGGTGAACTCTCACACACCTTAGAACAGAGACGAGCTCATTGTGACTTCTTAAACGTTTCGTGCTCGTCGCTCTTTGCTCCAGCCCTGTGGTCCTCGAACCGGTCCACCCACAGACCACAAGACAAAACCAACAGGGAGATGGTGCCAGGTGCCGCCGTAGACAGTAACAGTCAGACTACAGCTCAGACATCTAGCCACTCGCAACAAGGCTATTCCGCTCACAACCAGCATTGCAACATGCTCGGTTTGTCCACATCATCAACAGTCCTGGGATCAAGTCAGATCAGACTGGTCTAAAAACACACACAGGGACCCAGGGTTCTTACAGGTCTCTCTTTCTGGTCAAGGATTCCACAGCCGTCGCAACACTTGGGGAGAGGGGTCAAAGGTCAGTGGTAATATCAGTGATAACGTCACTTCTTTGTGAACACACCTGTACCCGTCCTTGACTCCTAACAGTCATTCTTCCCACACACACCATTGCTTTAACCCTTCCCCCGATACCGCTCTCACACCATCCAACACAGCAAGATACGAGTCACTCTCATCACTAGACTCCACTTCCTCCAGGGAGGCCTGCGGATCAACGATACGGCGGATGGATGTCTCCAGATCGGCTTGTAATGTCTGTCGGACTGTACTCAGCTCCGTCACTTGCATCTCCTGAGAATACAGAGAGAGAGAGAAAGAGAGAGATGTGTCCATTGGTGAGGTGGCAGACTGCCCACAAGGAACGCTAAGGATGTGTGTGAATGCGCCCGTGTCACTGGCCAACTGTAAGTTTATCCATGCAACTCAATACAGGCCAGAATGGATGAGTCTTATAACAACGCCCAGCCGTTATCGCATCATCAGTCATATACTCTGATGTACACACACACACACATCCGCGGATCCTGGGATTTCCTGTAGTGTGTATGTGTCTGTTGGTCAGGGTTCTCGAGGAGCATTCTTCCGTATTTAAACGGAAAAAGGAGTGATTTATTTATTCATCTTCCCCTTTCCCTGCTCTCATCCTGTCATCTCGCTCTCCCTCACACACACTAGCTCATTCACTCAAATTTACGACACACACACTAGCGCACATATGACACACCCTTTATGTGTGTGTGTGTGTCAGGGTGGGGGTTTAGTGGTTGTCATAGAGACACGAGAAGTGGGATGGGGTGTGTGTGTGTGTGTATCCTTAACCTTGAGAAGGCAATGAGGATTAATCACAGCCAGACAGTGGCACAGCTAGAGAGCGAACGCTGGGGAGACAGAGAGTGCGTGTGAGTGTGTTTGTATCTCGCTCTGAGAGCTTTGTGTGTCTGTGTGGTTGGTCATTAGGTCGTGAAAAGGCATCAGTGTTACGGACGCTCTCAGAATACATAACAGGCACGTATACACACACATACATACAGCCTACACACACACAGACGACACAAGCACTACAACTAACACCCTGCTCTTGTGCGCGCCATATATGTTTGCTGCTACTACCCTGTTCTCTCTTTGTGGTGTGTAAAGTGTGTGTAGTATGTACAGGTGAAGTCGGAAGTTTACATACACCTTAGCCAAATCCATTTAAACTCAGTTTTTCACAATTCCTGACATTTAGTCCTAGTAAAAATTCCCTGTCTTAGGTCAGTTAGGATCACCACTTTATTTTAAGAATGTGAAATGTCAGAATAATAGTAGAGTGATTTCAGCTTTTATTTCAATCACATTCCCAGTGGGTTAGAAGTTTACATACACTCAATTAGTATTTGGTAGCATTGCCTTTAAATTGTTTAACTTGGGCCAAACATTTCAGGTAGCCTTCCACAAGCTTCCCACAATAAGTTGGGTGAATTTTGTCCCATTCCTCCTGATAGAGCTGGTGTAACTGAGTCAGGTTTGTAGGCCTCCTTGCTCGCACAAGCTTTTTCAGTTCTGCCCACACATTTTCTATAGGGTTGAGGTCAGGGCTTTGTGATGGCCACTCCAATACCTTGACTTTGTTGTCCTTAAGTCATTTAGCCACAACTTTGGAAGTATGCTTGGGGTCATTGTCCATTTGGAAGACCCATTTGCCACCAAGCTTTAACTTCCTGATGTTGCTTCAATATATTCACATTTCCCTTCCTCAAGATGACATCTATTTTGTGAAGTGCACCAATCCCTCCTGCAGCAAAGCACCTCCACAACATGATGCTGCCACCCCTGTGCTTCACGGGTGGGATGGTGTTCTTCGGCTTGCAAGCCTCCCACTTTTTCCTCCAAACATAACGATGGTCATTAAGGCCAAACAGTTCCATCTTTGTTTCATCAGACCAGAGGACATTTCTCCAAAAAGTACGATCTTTGTCCCCATGTGCAGTTGCAAACCGTAGTCTGGCTTTTTTATGGCAGTTTCAGAGCAGTGGCTTCTTCCTTGCTGAGCGGACTTTCATGTCGATATTGGACTCGTTTTACTGTGGATATAGATACTTTTGTACTTGTTTCCTCCAGCATCTTCACAAGGTCCTTTGCTGTTGTTCTGGTATTGATTTGCACTTTTCTCACCAAAGTACGTTCATCTCTAGGAGACAGAACACGTCTCCTTCCTGAGCGGTATGACGGCTGCGTGGTCCCATGGTGTTTATACTTGCGTACTATTGACTGTACAGATGAACGTGGTACCTTCAAATGTTTGGAAATTGCTCCCAAGGAAGAACCAGACTTGTGGAGGTCTACAATTTTCTTTGAGGTCTTGGATGATTTCTTTTGATTTTCCCATGATGTCAAGCAAAGAGGCACTGAGTTTGAAGGTAGGCTTTGAAATACATCCACAGGTACACCTCCAATTGACTCAAATGATGTCAATTAGCCTATCAGAAGCTTCTATAGCCATGACATCATTTTCTGGTATTTTTTAAGAATGATTTTTTAAGCCTTGAGACATGGATTGTGAATGTGTGCCATTCAGAGGGGGAATTGGCAAGACAAAAGATTTAAGTGCCTTTGAACGGGCTATTGTAGTAGGTGCCAGGTGCACCGGTTTGTGTCAAGAACTGCAACGCTGCTGGGTTTTTCAAGCTCAACAGTTTCCCGTGTGTATCAAGAATGGTCCACCACTCAAAGGACATCCAGCCAACTTGACACAACTGTGGGAAGCATTGGAGTCAACATGGGCTAGCATCCCTGTGGAACGCTTTCCACACCTTGTAGAGTCCATGCCCGGATTAATTGAGGCTGTTCTGAGGGCAAAAGGCGGGGGTGCAACTCAATATTAGGAAGGTGTTCTTAATGTTTTGTACAATCAGTGTATAGTGTGTGTGTGTGTGTGTGTGTGTGTGTGTGTGTTACCAGCTCTATGCGTCTGCGGCTACTTTCCTGTTCTCTCTGAGCCAGGTCTTCCATCTCGTGGAGGCGTTGCCTGTTCTCTCTCTCCCTGGCCCCCATCTCAGCACTCTGTTCCAGCTCCTCTCCAAGGCACACACCACTCTCCCTCAGATGCAGCACCTACAGAGATTTTTCTGAGAGATTATTTTCATTCTTTCCAGAATTTCTGCTTTGGAAATATGTACACCATGCCAATGTTGCACCATGAAATTGAATTGAGAGAAAGAGAGAGATATTATTGTGACAGAGAGCGAGAGACAGAGGAAGAAGAAGTGTGTGAGTAAAGACATGCTATCTAGGGTTTACTGTCCATTTTGTGTCATCGTCTCACCTCAAACCTCTTGACCTGTCCTCTCTGGAACTCCAACTTGTTCTGCAGGTCACACACCTTGGCCTCCTGCTTACTGACGACACTACGGCCCACGGTGGACGACTCCAGGAGCTGCACCCTGGTCACACTCGTTGCAAGCTGAGGAGGAGGCGAGGAACAGAGAGGAGGAGGAGGAGGAGAGGAGAGGAGAGGCTGAAGGACAAGAGGAATGGCAGAGTGGGTTTTGCAGCCAGTCTCCTATCCACAATAACAGCATGTGAAGGTCACCATCTCCCCACATTACTCAGCTCTCAGTCCTTACCTCTTCCTGTACTGTGTGTCTCTGTTTATTGACCTCCTCCAGTTCAGCCTGCAACTCTCTGACCTGAGAGATACCACCGGAGGACTGCGAGAGAGAAAGATCAGGTTTTTGGTCATCTTTCATTTTTACTACATGTCAAAGTCTTTATACATGGTTTTGAGCCACTATGAGGCAGAGAGGGAACCCACCTGAGCGATGAGGGCTTTGTGTTTCTTCAGGAGTTCATCAAGGTCCTCCTGGTTCTCCTCTAGTCTCTTCAACAGATCTGACTTCTCATGTTGGAGCTGGACTACCTGCTCATCCACCTACACGTAGACACACACACACTTTAAAACTGCTCTCTCCAAAAGATTGTTGTCCTCACACATATACAGGATCCTATTACTGTTGGTTTCAGAAGGATTGCAAACATTTTGATGTTCACAGTTCCCGGACACGACTGATAATTATAATGTACCAGTAGTAGTAAGAGTCTAGTACAAGGCCTCTATCTCTCTCACCAGATGCTTGTGTTTGCAGATGTTCTCTAGTTCTGAGCGTTCTCCAGTTCCATGGACAGAGTCTTCTGAAAATACTCCAGCTCTCCTCGCTTCACTCTCCCCCAACTGACAGAGAGAGGGAGTGGAAGGTATGTTTAAATTTTACCCTCCTTTTTTCATGATATCCAAATTGGTAGTTAGTCTTGTCCCATCGCTGCAACTCCCGTACGGACTCGGGAGAGGTGAAGGTACGAGAGCCATGCGTCCTCAAACACGACCCTGTCAAGCCACACTGTTCGCTTAACCCGGAAGCCAGCCACATAAACATGTTGGAGGAAACAACGTACAACCGCCGACTGTACCAGCGCGCACTGCGACATGCCTGCCACAGGAGTCGCTAGAGCGCGATGGGACATGCCTGCCACAGGAGTCGCTAGAGCGCGATGCGACATGCCTGCCACAGGAGTCGCTAGAGCGCGATGCGACATGCCTGCCACAGGAGTCGCTAGAGCGCGATGCGACATGCCTGCCACAGGAGTCGCTAGAGCGCGATGCGACATGCCTGCCACAGGAGTCGCTAGAGCGCGATGCGACATGCCTGCCACAGGAGTCGCTAGAGCGCACTGCGACATGCCTGCCACAGGAGTCGCTAGAGCGCGATGTGACATGCCTGCCACAGGAGTCGCTAGAGCGCGATGCGACATGCCTGCCACAGGAGTCGCTAGAGCGCGATGCGACATGCCTGCCACAGGAGTCGCTAGAGCGCACTGCGACATGCCAGCCACAGGAGTCGCTAGAGCGCGATGGGACATGCCTGCCACAGGAGTCGCTAGAGCGCGATGGGACATGCCTGCCACAGGAGTCGCTAGAGCGCGATGCGACATGCCTGCCACAGGAGTCGCTAGAGCGCGATGCGACATGCCTGCCACAGGAGTCGCTAGAGCGCGATGCGACATGCCTGCCACAGGAGTCGCTAGAGCGCGATGGGACATGCCTGCCACAGGAGTCGCTAGAGCGCGATGGGACATGCCTGCCACAGGAGTCGCTAGAGCGCGATGGGACATGCCTGCCACAGGAGTCGCTAGAGCGCGATGGGATAAGGACATCCTGTCCCGCCAAACCCTCCCCTAACCCGGACGACGCTGGGCCAATTGTGTGTTGCCTCATGGGTCCCACAGTCACGGCCGGCTGTGACACAGCCCGGGATCGAACCCGGATCTGTGGTGACGCCTCAAGCACTGCGGTGCCTTAGACCGCTGTGCCACTCCACTCGGGAAGCCTCTATATTTTATTATTGTGAATCTAAACACACCTCGAATCCCCCTTCATAACATCATGGTGTGTCTGTGTGTACCTGGCAGTGCAGGCGCTCTGTGTTCCTTGCTGCCGGGGGCCTGGTTGTGTCCAGGGTTGTCTATGGTAGACGGTAGTAGCTGAGCGTCCACCAGCAGAGCATGGGTTCTCTTCAGATCTCTCCTCAGTCTCTTCTCCACGTCAAAGTCCCTGTGGCCCACCTGGCAGAAGGATGAGACAGGGTGCAGGCAAGGGAGCAGGCTGTTAGTCAGCCTGCCAGCTTAGTGGAGTCTGCCACTAGCACAGTCGGTGTAGTCAGCTCAGCTGCCCCGATTAAGACCGTGTCTGTGCCTCGATCTTGTTCGGGCAAAACTAAACATTGGCGGTGTTCGCCTTAGCAATCTCACTGGAATAAAGACATCCTCTAATTCCTGCCATTATTAAAAGAGATTGTGATATCTCAAAATAAGGGCTACTTAATGTTAGATCCCTCACGTCCATGGCAGTCATAGTCAATGAACTAATCACTGATCATAACCTTGACGTGATTGGCTTGACTGAAACATGGCTCAAGCCTGTTGAATTTACTGTGTTAAATGAGGCCTCTCCTCCTGGTTACACTAGTGACCATATCCCCCACACATCCTGCAAATGTGGAGGTGTTGCTAACATTTACAAAGGCAAATAAAATAAAAAATTACAAAAATGACTGCGTTTTCATCTTTTGAGCTTCTAGTCATGAGATCTATGCAGCCTGCTCAATCACTTTTTATAGCTACTGTTTACAGGCCTCCTGGGCCGTACACAGCATTCCTCATTGAATCCCTATCTGACCTTGTAGTGATTGCAGATAATACTAACACTTTTGGTGACTTCAATATTCACAAGGAAAGGTCCGCAAACCCACTCCAAAAGGCATTCGGAGCCATCATCGACTCAGTGGGTTTGGTCCAACATGTCTTTGGACCTACGCATTGCCACAGTCATACCCTGGATTTGGTTTTGTCCTGTGGAATAAATATTGTGGATCTCAATGTTTTTCCTCATAATCCTGGACTATCGGACCAACATCTTATTACGTTAGCAAATAATCTGCTCAGATCGCAACCAAGGATTATCAAAAACCGTGCTATAAATTATTGGACAACCCGAAGATTCCTAGATGCCCTTCCAGACTCCCTCCACCTACCCAAGGATGTCGGAGAACAAACATCAGTTAACCACCTAAACAAGGATCTAATGTAACCTTGCGTAATACCCTAAATGCAGTCACACCTCTAAAAACAAAAAAACATTTCTCACAAGAAATGAGCTCTCTGGTAAACAGAAAATATCAGAGCCCTGAAGCAAGCTTCTACAAAATTGGAACGGAAATGGCGCTCCACCAAACTGGAAGTTTTCCAACTAGCTTGGAATGACAGTACCGTGCAGTATTGAAGAGCGCTCACTGCTGCTCGATCAGCCTACTTTTCAATCCTAATTGAGAATAAAAACAATCCAACATTTATTTTTGATACTGTCGCAAATCTAACTGAAAAGCAACACTCCTCAAAAGAGGATGGCCTTCACTTCAGCAGTGATGAATTTGTGAACTTTCTTCAACAAAAATATCATGATCATTAGAATGCAAATTACAGACTCCTTTTTGAATGTATGTATTTCTCCAAACTGCAGTTGTCCTGAGTCTGCACAGAACTGTCAGGACTTAGGATCAATGGAGACACTCAAGTTAAAAAAAATCCTATATCTCTTTACACATTCACAAAATTAGTGATAGCCTCTAAACCTTCAAGGTGTCTACTGGACCCTATTCCAACTGAACTACTGAAAGCGCTACTTCCTGTGCTTGGCCCACCTTTGTTGAACAAAATAAATGGCTTCCTATCCTCTGGATGTGAACCAAACTCACTAAAAGTGTCAGCAATAAAGCCTCTCCTGAAAAAGCCAAACCTCGACCTGGAACATTTTTACAACTAATCGGCCTATATCGTCTCTCCCATTCCTCTTAGCATTTTTTGAAAAAGCTGCCTTCCTCAAGACAAATAATGTATATGAAACGCTACAGTCTGGTTTTAGATCCATCATAGCACCGAGACCGCACTCTAAAAGGTCATTTACTACCTTTACATGGCATTAGACCAAGCATCTGCATCTGTCCTCGTGCTCCTAGACCTTAGCGCCACTTTTGACGCCATCGATCACCACATTCTTTTGGAGAGATTGGAAGCCCTAATTAGTCAACACGGACTAGTTCTGGCCTGGTTTAGATCTTATCTTTCGGGAGCCATATCTGTTAGTCTCTGTGGATGGTTTGTCCTCTGAGAAATCAATTGTACGTTTCGGTGTTCCTCAATAACCACTATTGATTTCACCGTATATTCTACCTCTTGGTGATGTCATTCGGAAACACAATGTCAACTTTCACTGCTATGCGGACGACACACAGCTGTACATTTTGAAGAAACATGGTGATGCCCCACAATTGCCTACACTGGAAGCCTGTGTTTCAGACATGTGGAAGTGGATGGCGGCAAATGTTTTACTTTTAAACTCGGACAAAACAGAGACGCTAGTTCTAGGTCGCAAGAAACAAAGAGATCTGCTGTTTGATCTGACAATTAATCTTGGTGGTTGTACAGTTGTCTCAAATAAAACGGAAGGACATTGGCGTTACTCTGGACTTTGGTCTCTCTTTTGACGAACATACAGTATCAAGAATATTTCAACAGCAGCTTTTTTCCATCTTCGTAGCATTGCAAAAAATCTGAAGCTTTTTGTCCAAAAATGATGCAGAAAAGCTAATCCATGCTTTTTATTCTTCTAGATTACACTACTGCAGTGCTCTACTCTCCGGCTACCCGGATAAAGCACAAAAAAAACTTCAGTTATCGCCAAATACAGCTGCTAGAATTTAAAAAATCATATTTCTCCATTGCCACACAGGCTTCCTGTTAAGGCAAGGGCTGATTTTCAAAGTTTTCCTGCTAACCTACAAAGCATTACATGGGCTTGCTCCTACCCATCTCTCCGATTTGGTCCTGCCGGCCGTACACACCTACACATACGCTCACAAGACGCAGGCCTCCTTATTATCCCGAGAATTTCTAAGCAAACAGCTGGAGGCAGGGCTTTCTCCTATAGCGCAACATTTTTATGGAATGGTCTACCTATCCATGCGAGAGACGCAGTCTCAGTCTCCTGAAGACTCATCTCTTCAGTAGGTCCTATGATGGAGTGTGGTCTGGCCCAGGGTTGCGAAGGTTAACGGCATGGCACTGGAGTGACGAACTGCCCTTGCTGTCTCTGCCTGGCTCTCCTCTCTCCAGTGATGTTCTCTGCCCCTGACCCTATTATGGGGCCTGAGTCACTGGCTTACTAGTGCTCTCCCATGTCGTCCCTAGGAGGGGTGAGTCACGTCGTGCCAGGCTTTTTTCACTATATCCCCTGTCTCAGCCTCCAGTATCTTCGCTGCAATAGTCTATGTGCTGGGGTTCTAGGATCAGTCTTTCCTATCTGGTGAAATTCTCCTGTCTTGTGTGAACATAAGTATGCTCCCTCTAATTCTCCCCTCTCTCATACTCCCTCACACCCTCTCTCGCTCGCTCTCTCTCATCAATATCAAGGAGTGGAGGAACTCTGGGGCAATGAGTTAACGTCGGTTGGTGACGTTTGTAATTCAATTTGTTGCTGTGAGGGAGTTAGCGGGGCTGATGCATTGTACACGGGGAGGCATAAACAGACTCTACATCTTCCTGTAGTGACAGAGTGAGGTGGTGGTGTTGAGGAGGCTCGGGGCTGCCTGCTATATTGGGTGTCTTTGTATTGCCTGTTGGTAGAAGTGACATGCTGAATTCATCACCTAGAGAGCGTTACACTAGAAAAATCTATACTTCCCCAACGCCTGGACTGGAAAGCACACACACACACACACACACACACGACCCAGAGGCACATTAATAGAAAGACCAGCATGACTCAACAGCGCCAATGAGATTGAGTTTGTGCAGCAGTGAGTTTGCGTATAAGGGTGTATATGTATGTGTGTGTGTGTATCAGCAGTCTGACCAACAGTCTATCAATATGTAAATTCAGGAGTGCGCAGTTACTTTATCAGTGATAGCAGGTCTGTTAACGCAGCATGCGGTGCTGTGTACCCCGTGGTGTTTGATGAGGCCCCTGTCTATACTGAGAACTATTACTGTGTGTGTGTGTGTGTATAGCTATATATATGGTGTGTGTACCTGGTCACAGAGTTTAGATATCAGTCCCTCCTGGTCGTGTTTCTCGTGGACTCCTGTTCCAACTGCATCTCCAGCTGACGCAGCTACAAGGCAATGGAAAGAACCAGATTACAACTACCACAAATGAGCAAAGGAACCAGGTGTTTTAGAGGACATAGTCTCACCGTGTTCAACAGTCAAACAAAAAGGGTCCGGAAGCAGGAAAAGAAAGAAACTGTACAAGCCTACTTCGCCCATGCTCTACCAAGGTTTTCCAGCACACGGCTTTGACCTACTACAGCAGCTATGTTGGTCTATTGTAATTCAAACCACGTGTTGGCAGGTTACTCAGGATTCAAACCTTCTCAAACAGTGGTGGTCCCAGTCTGTAGTCAGTAGCGGTGACCTACCCATCTCTCAGAGGACTTGTGTACGTCCTCTAACCCCTCCTCTTTATCCTCCAGCTCTTTGTGATGGATCTGTTTCCTTCTCTCCATCTCCATCTCAAAATGCATGTGCACCTAGAGGGAGAGAGAGAGCAGACAGTTGAGGTCAGACATCTTGCTATAAGTTCGTGCGTGTGTGTGTGCACGCATGCATACCTGCTACAGCTGTTGTATCTTGGCAGTGAGCTTGGTGAGCTTCTCTCCTCTCTCATTGGTCTGGGTCTCCAGGAGGCAGAGCTGCTTCTTCAGGTCCGTCAGCGACTCAGAGGCCAGGTGAAAGGGCACGCTGAGGTCACGGATCTGGTCACATAGCTCCTCCTTCTGCTGTTGCACCCGTACCACCTCCGCCTGGCTCTAATACACACACATACAGAAGTTAATAAGGCTGTGCCTAGTGGGCAAAAGAAGTGGAGGTGGTTTGGCCAACTTCACACCATGTGATTAGTAACCTTGCCTGAGACCTTGAACCTTGTGTTAACACCCAGACCCTCAGCTTAAGGGTGTGTGTAGAGAAGAGTTCTGAAGAATCCCAATCCCAACCCCTCCCTCCAGATGCCCCACAGCTGTTCCCGCGACCATCCTAAAAGGCCAATCCAAACCCCTTAACCGGTAAACCTTAAATCTACTTTACCCAACCTCCATACAAACCCTCCTCCCATGTGACTCTGCTACAAACCAAGGTTATTATAAAAAACTAAAACTATACTGAAACTAGTATCTTCGTCTGCAAAATAAAATAAAAACCATCAAATGATGTTAAGTTTTATAAAATAAAATAAAGAACACTTTGGGAAAAAATGTATTGGGGTTTTCAAACTTTTTTTGTAATGGAGTTTTCGAGCTTCTGATTCTGGCAGGTAAAATGCTGCCAGTAGATGGCAATGTTTCAAATATGCCTAGCATGTGCATCACTATTACAAGCTAATACCAAGGAGGACAAGGCGGAGCAAGAGGATTACTTCTGCCCAAAATCTGTCCCCGCGAGATAAGCAGACCTTTTTGCATGGAGGTCTATGAGACCTGTGTGAAATTACGTGAGGCTTAGTTGACCAAACAGAGTAATGTTTAAGTTGGTACAAATGTACCCCGATAAGTTGGCTAGAATGGTCCCACCTGATCTTGTCTCCTCCCGCCTGCCTTCCATCTTTGAGGACATGTATTTCATTGCTAGAGGGGTTAATTGAACATCTTGTCAATATAATAGATCATATTTGCTATCACTAGCTAACAATAGGGAATAAGGGGGCAATAAGCAGACCAGAGTGTCCCCGCCCCAAACAGAAAAAATGGCTAGTGAGATTTTTTATTCTGGGGTGGGGGCAATAATCTGACAACGGTTGCGTTCCCCTGCTCAGACATTTGCATGCATCAGTCAATGGTTGCTTGCCATCGACAGTATCATGGACTGACAGATTGCAATAACATGAGTGGTTAGCTGATATTTAAAATACCTGTCCAGGCGTTGAAGACCTGTCAGGCGTCAGCAACGTCTAACTTTGGAATGCAGCCTAAGATTGATTTATAATTGAAACATAACCAAACCTGTGACCATCACCTTATTGCTGCCCCCCAGTGGCATGAAGTGACAAGAAAACACAAACTATACCCCAACACACATGGCTTCTAAGCTCCCGCGCATAGGCTTCTTTCTAATCCCGAACACTACAACTGGAACTAAATCATATAAAAACTACATCTAAATGTTTTTATCAAACTGAAACTAAATAAAAATGAGTACTAAGAACGCGAAGGTAACCTGCCTAAATGACTACCGACCCATGAAGTGCTTTGAAAGGCTGGTCATGGCTCACATCAAAACCATCATCCCAGAAACCCTAGACCCACTCCAATTTGCATACCAATTTGCATACCGCATCAACAGATCCACAGATGACGCAATCTCTATTGCACTCCACACTGCCATTTCCCACCTGGACAAAAGGAACACCTATGTGAGAATGCTGTTCATTGACTACAGCTCAGCGTTCAACACCATAGTGCCCTCAAACCTCATCAATAAGCTAAGGACCCTGGGACTAAACACCTCCCTCTGCAACTGGATCCTGGACTTCCAGACGGGCCGCCCCCCCGGAACTCGCTGCTCTAGACTTTCTGTTTCTCCAGCGCCCCCCTGGTGACCTTACACTGGTCCAGATGAGCCTGAGAGAGGGAGGGAGAGAGAATGAAATAACCTCACAGTGTATAATCTGCCGTGGACAGGCTATGGAAATGACGTGAGATTTGACTTCTGGGTCAACTCGAGGTCACATATTGCATTATGTGACACAATTGTAATTGTGCTGTGGCCCTTTTGAGTTATACAGAGAGAGATACATGTGTTGTAATCCTAGCTGCATTTCCTTGTTCTCCTTGCTGAGTCGTAGTCTCTCTCATCTCTCCGTGTCCATCGCCTGACTGACAGCGTCACCGCGGAAACGCTCGCCACTTAGTTTCCGACGACACTGCCGTCACCTACGGGACGCACACTCACGTCTACTTGCAACCAGAACGTTACCCACCGTCCTCCTAAACTTGACACGTTACGGTCGTCGTTAACACTATACTGTCCTCCTAAACTTGACACGCTACGGTCGTCGTTTACACTATACCGTCCTCCTAAACTTGACACGTTACGGTCGTCGTTTACACTATACTGTCCTCCTAAACTTGACACGTTACGGTTGTCGTTTACACTATACCGTCCTCCTAAACTTGACACGTTACGGTCGTCGTTTACACTATACCATCGTCGTTTACACTATACTGTCCTCCTAAACTTGACACGTTACGGTCGGGTCGTCGTTTACACTATACCGTCCTCGTAAACTTGACACGTTACGGTCATCGTTTACACTATACTGTCCTCCTAAACTTGACACGTTACGGTCGGGTCGTCGTTTACACTATACCGTCCTCCTAAACTTGACACGTTACGGTCGGGTCGTCGTTTACACTATACCGTCCTCCTAAACTTGACACGTTACGGTCGTCGTTTACACTATACTGTCCTCCTAAACTTGACACGCTACGGTCGTCGTTTACACTATACTGTCCTCCTAAACTTGACACGTTACGGTCGTCGTTTACACTATACTGTCCTCCTAAACTTGACACGCTACGGTCGTCGTTTACACTATACTGTAATCCTAAACTTGACACGTTACGGTCGTCGTTTACAATATACTGTCCTCCTAAACTTGACACGTTACGGTCGGGTCGTCGTTTACACTATCCTGTCCTCCTAAACTTGACATGTTACGGTCGGGTCGTTTTTTACACTATACTGTCCTCCTAAACTTGACGCGTTACGGTCGTCGTTTACACTATACTGTCCTCCTAAACTTGACGCGTTACGGTCGTCGTTTACACTATACTGTCCTCCTAAACTTGACACGCTACGGTCGTCGTTTACACTATACCGTCCTCCTAAACTTGACACGTTACGGTCGTCGTTTACACTATACTGTCCTCCTAAACTTGACACGTTACGGTTGTCGTTTACACTATACCGTCCTCCTAAACTTGACACGTTACGGTCGTCGTTTACACTATACCATCCTCGTAAACTTGACACGTTACGGTCGTCGTTTACACTATCCTGTCCTCCTAAACTTGACACGTTACGGTCGTCGTTTACACTATACTGTCCTCCTAAACTTGACACGTTACGGTCGGGTCGTCGTTTACACTATACCGTCCTCGTAAACTTGACACGTTACGGTCATCGTTTACACTATACTGTCCTCCTAAACTTGACACGTTACGGTCGGGTCGTCGTTTACACTATACCGTCCTCCTAAACTTGACACGTTACGGTCGTCGTTTACACTATACTGTCCTCCTAAACTTGACACGCTACGGTCGTCGTTTACACTATACTGTAATCCTAAACTTGACACGTTACGGTCGTCGTTTACAATATACTGTCCTCCTAAACTTGACACGTTACGGTCGGGTCGTCGTTTACACTATCCTGTCCTCCTAAACTTGACATGTTACGGTCGGGTCGTTTTTTACACTATACTGTCCTCCTAAACTTGACGCGTTACGGTCGTCGTTTGCACTATACTGTCCTCCTAAACTTGACGCGTTACGGTCGTCGTTTACACTATACTGTCCTCCTAAACTTGACACGTTACGGTCGTCGTTTACACTATACTGTCCTCCTAAACTTGACACGTTACGGTCGCCGTTTACACTATACTGTCCTCCTAAACTTGACACGTCACGGTCGTCGTTTACACTATACTGTCCTCCTAAACTTGACACAATGCACTATCCCTCTAACTATACACCATCCCTCTAACTTTACACCGTCCCTCTACCTTTACACTATGCCACCTTGGTCTCCGGGTTGTCAGTGGTCTGTCTCAGCTCGTTCCTCTCCCTCTCAGACTTCTCCAGCCGTCGTCTCAGAGCCATGATCTCATCCTGGGGAATCAAAGTATTGTACCACATATCCTATCGCCAAATCTGCAATGTTAAAGCAAAGCTCTTGTAACTCTGTCTTTGGGTCGATTCAAAAGGCTTTGGACTCTGGATCAAGTAGTTCCCTTGGTTCTAAATCATGAATCAATTAATACCTATTTAGCCCCGAATCACTGAGTAGTCTCTGAATTAACTAATACCTCTTTAGCTCTGAATCACTGAGTAGTCTGTGAATCGATTCCTACCTCCTTGGCTCTGAGTCTCTGATCGTCCATGTTAACATCCAGTAGGGGGCGCACTCTACACAGCAGTTTCCACCAGATCCACTTGGCCACACATCTCAGAGTACGGATGTTACTCTGGAAACACCTCACAGCCATCTGCTGCACCTGTATGGGGACAGACAGAGACACCGGCATCCTACCTACTGTACCTAACCACAATTATAGGAAGACACATTATCAGGTGATACCATCATGCCAGAGTCACTGAATGTGTGTGTGTGTGTTACACCAGCGCCTACCTAACCTAACACATTACAACATGTTTCACCTGGTTTAGCAGTCAGGGGTTAGAGGTCAGACGCCTTCATTTTGCGGCATTGTTGTCTAGCCAGATGTCCCATACAGGCAGCATGTAGCTGAACCAGCCAATCACTGACCAGCTTGTCTCTCTGCTGCACCCAAGTACTTTAACACACCTCGTTTCATGAACACCTGGGGTGGGGGGAGAGACGAGGAGAGTAGGTAGCGAGAGGGGGGAAGTGAGAGGGAGGGAAGAGACAAAGAGAGGGAGGGAGAGACAGGGAGGGAGGCAAAGAGAGGGAGGGAGGGAGGGACAAAGAGGAGGGAGACAAAGAAAGGGAGGGAGAGACAGAGAGAGAGGGAGGGAGAGACAGAGAGGGAGGGAGGGACAAAGAGGAGGGAGACAAAGAAAGGGAGGGAGAGACAGAGAGAGAGGGAGGGAGAGAGAGAGGGAGGGAGAGACAGAGAGGGAGGGAGACAAAGAAAGGGAGGGAGAGACAGAGAGGGAGGGAGGGACAAAGAGGAGGGAGACAAAGAAAGGGAGGGAGAGACAGAGAGGGAGGGAGAGAGAAAGCGAGGAAGTGAAAGACAGAGTGGAAAAATGTAGTGTAACTAGCTAATCTTCAGAAACACTGTGTCAGAGACGGACTCTAAGGAGCTCAGTACTGTCAGAACAGAAGCTCCCTCCCTCCCTGATACTCTTCCTGTCCAGATCCAGATCTACCAGCAGCTCCTCCACTTTCCTTCCTCTCATCCGGGGTGATGAAGACTGAACCATACCTTTTCATGACCAGAGGAGACAGAGCCTGGAAACGACACCTGAAGTCACTCAGTCACGTGTTCCGAATAACAGGGAGGGAGGCAAAGAGAGGGAGGGAGAGACAAAGAGAAGGAGGGAGACAAAGAAAGGGAGGGAGAGACAGAGTGGGAGGGAGGGACAAAGAGGAGGGAGACAAAGAAAGGGAGGGAGAGACAGAGAGAGAGGGAGGGAGAGAAAGAGAGAGAAATAGAGAGCCTTCAGAGCCACAGATATACAGGTGAGCAAGATGTCGGCACCAAAATTCCCTTTATCAACTTGATAACCTATGCAGAATGGCCAACACTACTAACCTGTGCACAGGGGCTAATTCTAGGCTAACACTAACCGGTGCACAGGGGCTAATTCTAGGCTAACACTAACCTGTGCACAGGGGCTAATTCTAGGCTAACACTAACCTGTGTGGTAGAGCTGCAGGGCGGGGAGGATGTGTGCAGAGTGCAGCTGGACCCTGAGAGCAGGGACGTCAAAACATCCGCTACCGCTGTCTGTCTTAGCAAACACACACTGCATGAAAACTGGCCTGGCTCGACCAATCAGATTCAACAGAGCATCCTGGATGGAGGGGGAAGGAGAGAGGTGGAGAAAAACATCCTCAGATAGACAGGGTAGAAGTGTGGGATTTTGTATGTGTGTGTTTTACAGTGTTATAGTACTTACGGCCTGTAGTTTGACTTATGACCTGTAGTTTGACTGATATACAGTGGGAGTGTGTATTAGGGTACTTACGGCCTGTAGTTTGACTGATTTACAGTGGGAGTGTGTATTAGGGTACTTACGACCTGTAGTTTGACTGATATACAGTGGGTGTGTGTATTAGGGTACTTACGGCCTGTAGTTTGACTGATATACAGTGGGAGTGTTTGCTGGGGTACTTACGGCCGGTAGTTTGACTGATATACAGTGGGAGTAAATACTGGGGTACTTACGGCCTGTAGTTTGACTGATATACAGTGGGAGTGTGTATTAGGGTACTTACGGCCTGTAGTTTGACTGATATACAGTGGGAGTGTGTATTAGGGTACTTACGGCCTGTAGTTTGACTGATATACAGTGGGAGTGTATACTGGGGTACTTACGGCCGGTAGTTTGACTGATATACAGTGGGAGTAAATACTGGGGTACTTACAGCCTGTAGTTTGACTGATATACAGTGGGAGTGTGTATTAGGGTACTTACGGCCTGTAGTTTGACTGATATACAGTGGGAGTGTGTATTAGGGTACTTACGGCCGGTAGTTTGACTGATTTACAGTGGGAGTGTGTATTAGGGTACTTACGGCCTGTAGTTTGACTGATATACAGTGGGAGTGTGTATTAGGGCACTTACGACCTGTAGTTTGACTGATATACAGTGGGAGTGTGTATTAGGGTACTTACGGCCTGTAGTTTGACTGATATACAGTGGGAGTGTGTATTAGGGTACTTACGGCCTGTAGTTTGACTGATTTACAGAGGGAGTGTGTATTAGGGTACTTACGGCCTGTAGTTTGACTGATATACAGTGGGAGTGTGTATTAGGGCACTTACGACCTGTAGTTTGACTGATATACAGTGGGAGTGTGTATTAGGGTACTTACGGCCTGTAGTTTGACTGATATACAGTTCGAGTGTGTATTAGGGTACTTACGGCCTGTAGTTTGACTGATATACAGTGGGAGTGTGTATTAGGGTACTTACGGCCTGTAGTTTGACTGATTTACAGTGGGAGTGTGTATTAGGGTACTTACGGCCTGTAGTTTGACTGATTTACAGTGGGAGTGTGTATTAGGGTACTTACGGCCTGTAGTTTGACTGATATACAGTGGGAATGTATGCTGGGGTACTTACAGCCAGTAGTTTGACTGATATACAGTGGGAGTGTATACTGGGGTACTTATGGCCCGTAGTTTGACTGATATACAGTGGGAGTAAATACTGGGGTACTTACAGCCTGTAGTTTGACTGATATACAGTGGGAGTGTGTATTAGGGTACTTACGGCCAGTAGTTTGACTGATATACAGTGGGAGTGTGTATTAGGGTACTTACGGCCAGTAGTTTGACTGATATACAGTGGGAGTGTGTATTAGGGTACTTACGGCCTGTAGTTTGACTGATTTACAGTGGGAGTGTGTATTAGGGTACTTACGGCCTGTAGTTTGACTGATATACAGTGGGAGTGTGTATTAGGGTACTTACGGCCTGTAGTTTGACTGATTTACAGTGGGAGTGTGTATTAGGGTACTTACGGCCTGTAGTTTGACTGATTTACAGTGGGAGTGTGTATTAGGGTACTTACGGCCGGTAGTTTGACTGATATACAGTGGGAGTGTGTATTAGGGTACTTACGGCCGGTAGTTTGACTGATATACAGTGGGAGTGTGTATTAGGGTACTTACGGCCTGTAGTTTGACTGATATACAGTGGGAGTGTGTATTAGGGTACTTACGGCCTGTAGTTTGACTGATATACAGTGGGAGTGTGTATTAGGGTACTTACGGCCTGTAGTTTGACTGATATACAGTGGGAGTAAATACTGGGGTACTTACAGCCTGTAGTTTGACTGATATACAGTGGGAGTGTGTATTAGGGTACTTACGGCCTGTAGTTTGACTGATTTACAGTGGGAGTGTGTATTAGGGTACTTACGGCCTGTAGTTTGACTGATTTACAGTGGGTGTGTGTATTAGGGTACTTACGGCCGGTAGTTTGACTGATATACAGTGGGAGTGTGTATTAGGGTACTTACGGCCTGTAGTTTGACTGATATACAGTGGGAGTGTGTATTAGGGTACTTACGGCCTGTAGTTTGACTGATATACATTGGGAGTGTGTATTAGGGTACTTACGGACGGTAGTTTGACTGATTTACAGTGGGAGTGTGTATTAGGGTACTTACGGCCTGTAGTTTGACTGATATACAGTGGGAGTGTGTATTAGGGCACTTACGGCCAGTAGTTTGACTGATATACAGTGGGAGTGTGTATTAGGGTACTTACGGCCTGTAGTTTGACTGATATACAGTGGGAGTGTGTATTAGGGTACTTACGGCCTGTAGTTTGACTGATTTACAGTGGGAGTGTGTATTAGGGTACTTACGGCCTGTAGTTTGACTGATATACAGTGGGAGTGTGTATTAGGGTACTTACGGCCTGTAGTTTGACTGATTTACAGTGGGAGTGTGTATTAGGGTACTTACGGCCGGTAGTTTGACTGATATACAGTGGGAGTGTGTATTAGGGTACTTACGGCCGGTAGTTTGACTGATATACAGTGGGAGTGTGTATTAGGGTACTTACGGCCTGTAGTTTGACTGATATACAGTGGGAGTGTATACTGGGGTACTTACGGCCGGTAGTTTGACTGATATACAGTGGGAGTAAATACTGGGGTACTTACAGCCTGTAGTTTGACTGATATACAGTGGGAGTGTGTATTAGGGTACTTACGGCCTGTAGTTTGACTGATTTACAGTGGGAGTGTGTATTAGGGTACTTACGGCCTGTAGTTTGACTGATTTACAGTGGGAGTGTGTATTAGGGTACTTACGGCCTGTAGTTTGACTGATATACAGTGGGAGTGTGTATTAGGGTACTTACGGCCTGTAGTTTGACTGATATACAGTGGGAGTGTGTATTAGGGTACTTACGGCCTGTAGTTTGACTGATATACAGTGGGAGTGTATACTGGGGTACTTGCGTCCTGTAGTTTGACTGATATACAGTGGGAGTGTGTATTAGGGTACTTACGGCTGGTAGTTTGACTGATATACAGTGGGAGTGTGTATTAGGGTACTTACGGCCGGTAGTTTGACTGATATACAGTGGGAGTGTGTATTAGGGTACTTACGGCCTGTAGTTTGACTGATATACAGTGGGAGTGTGTATTAGGGTACTTACGGCCTGTAGTTTGACTGATATACAGTGGGAGTGTGTATTAGGGTACTTACGGCCTGTAGTTTGACTGATATACAGTGGGAGTAAATACTGGGGTACTTACAGCCTGTAGTTTGACTGATATACAGTGGGAGTGTGTATTAGGGTACTTACGGCCTGTAGTTTGACTGATTTACAGTGGGAGTGTGTATTAGGGTACTTACGGCCTGTAGTTTGACTGATTTACAGTGGGTGTGTGTATTAGGGTACTTACGGCCGGTAGTTTGACTGATATACAGTGGGAGTGTGTATTAGGGTACTTACGGCCTGTAGTTTGACTGATATACAGTGGGAGTGTGTATTAGGGTACTTACGGCCTGTAGTTTGACTGATATACATTGGGAGTGTGTATTAGGGTACTTACGGACGGTAGTTTGACTGATTTACAGTGGGAGTGTGTATTAGGGTACTTACGGCCTGTAGTTTGACTGATATACAGTGGGAGTGTGTATTAGGGCACTTACGGCCAGTAGTTTGACTGATATACAGTGGGAGTGTGTATTAGGGTACTTACGGCCTGTAGTTTGACTGATATACAGTGGGAGTGTGTATTAGGGTACTTACGGCCTGTAGTTTGACTGATTTACAGTGGGAGTGTGTATTAGGGTACTTACGGCCTGTAGTTTGACTGATATACAGTGGGAGTGTGTATTAGGGTACTTACGGCCTGTAGTTTGACTGATTTACAGTGGGAGTGTGTATTAGGGTACTTACGGCCGGTAGTTTGACTGATATACAGTGGGAGTGTGTATTAGGGTACTTACGGCCGGTAGTTTGACTGATATACAGTGGGAGTGTGTATTAGGGTACTTACGGCCTGTAGTTTGACTGATATACAGTGGGAGTGTATACTGGGGTACTTACGGCCGGTAGTTTGACTGATATACAGTGGGAGTAAATACTGGGGTACTTACAGCCTGTAGTTTGACTGATATACAGTGGGAGTGTGTATTAGGGTACTTACGGCCTGTAGTTTGACTGATTTACAGTGGGAGTGTGTATTAGGGTACTTACGGCCTGTAGTTTGACTGATTTACAGTGGGAGTGTGTATTAGGGTACTTACGGCCTGTAGTTTGACTGATATACAGTGGGAGTGTGTATTAGGGTACTTACGGCCTGTAGTTTGACTGATATACAGTGGGAGTGTGTATTAGGGTACTTACGGCCTGTAGTTTGACTGATATACAGTGGGAGTGTATACTGGGGTACTTGCGTCCTGTAGTTTGACTGATATACAGTGGGAGTGTGTATTAGGGTACTTACGGCCTGTAGTTTGACTGATATACAGTGGGAGTGTATATTAGGGTACTTACGGCCTGTAGTTTGACTGATATACAGTGGGAGTGTGTATTAGGGTACTTACGGCCTGTAGTTTGACTGATATACAGTGGGAGTGTGTATTAGGGTACTTACGGCCTGTAGTTTGACTGATATACAGTGGGAGTGTGTATTAGGGTACTTACGGCCTGTAGTTTGACTGATATACAGTGGGAGTGTGTATTAGGGTACTTACGGCCTGTAGTTTGACTGATTTACAGTGGGAGTGTGTATTAGGGTACTTACGGGCCTGTAGTTTGACTGATTTACAGTGGGAGTGTGTATTAGGGTACTTACGGCCTGTAGTTTGACTGATATACAGTGGGAGTGTGTATTAGGGTACTTACGGCCTGTAGTTTGACTGATATACAGTGGGAGTGTGTATTAGGGTATTTACAGCCTGTAGTTTGACTGATATACAGTGGGAATGTATGCTGGGGTACTTACAGCCAGTAGTTTGACTGATATACAGTGGGAGTGTGTATTAGGGTACTTACGGCCGGTAGTTTGACTGATATACAGTGGGAGTGTGTATTAGGGTACTTACGGCCTGTAGTTTGACTGATATACAGTGGGAGTGTGTATTAGGGTACTTACGGCCTGTAGTTTGACTGATATACAGTGGGAATGTATGCTGGGGTACTTACAGCCAGTAGTTTGACTGATATACAGTGGGAGTGTGTATTAGGGTACTTACGGCCTGTAGTTTGACTGATATACAGTGGGAGTGTGTATTAGGGTATTACGGCCTGTAGTTTGACTGATTTACAGTGGGAGTGTGTATTAGGGTACTTACGGCCTGTAGTTTGACTGATTTACAGTGGGAGTGTGTATTAGGGTACTTACGGCCGGTAGTTTGACTGATATACAGTGGGAGTGTGTATTAGGGTACTTACGGCCGGTAGTTTGACTGATATACAGTGGGAGTGTGTATTAGGGTACTTACGGCCTGTAGTTTGACTGATATACAGTGGGAGTGTGTATTAGGGTACTTACGGCCTGTAGTTTGACTGATATACATTGGGAGTGTGTATTAGGGTACTTACGGCCGGTAGTTTGACTGATTTACAGTGGGAGTGTGTATTAGGGTACTTACGGCCTGTAGTTTGACTGATATACAGTGGGAGTGTGTATTAGGGCACTTACGGCCAGTAGTTTGACTGATATACAGTGGGAGTGTGTATTAGGGTACTTACGGCCTGTAGTTTGACTGATTTACAGTGGGAGTGTGTATTAGGGTACTTACGGCCTGTAGTTTGACTGATATACAGTGGGAGTGTGTATTAGGGTACTTACGGCCTGTAGTTTGACTGATTTACAGTGGGAGTGTGTATTAGGGTACTTACGGCCGGTAGTTTGACTGATATACAGTGGGAGTGTGTATTAGGGTACTTACGGCCGGTAGTTTGACTGATATACAGTGGGAGTGTGTATTAGGGTACTTACGGCCTGTAGTTTGACTGATATACAGTGGGAGTGTATACTGGGGTACTTACGGCCGGTAGTTTGACTGATATACAGTGGGAGTGTATACTGGGGTACTTGCGTCCTGTAGTTTGACTGATATACAGTGGGAGTGTGTATTAGGGTACTTACGGCCTGTAGTTTGACTGATATACAGTGGGAGTGTATATTAGGGTACTTACGGCCTGTAGTTTGACTGATATACAGTGGGAGTGTGTATTAGGGTACTTACGGCCTGTAGTTTGACTGATATACAGTGGGAGTGTGTATTAGGGTACTTACGGCCTGTAGTTTGACTGATATACAGTGGGAGTGTGTATTAGGGTACTTACGGCCTGTAGTTTGACTGATTTACAGTGGGAGTGTGTATTAGGGTACTTACGGGCCTGTAGTTTGACTGATTTACAGTGGGAGTGTGTATTAGGGTACTTACGGCCTGTAGTTTGACTGATATACAGTGGGAGTGTGTATTAGGGTACTTACGGCCTGTAGTTTGACTGATATACAGTGGGAGTGTGTATTAGGGTACTTACGGCCTGTAGTTTGACTGATATACAGTGGGAATGTATGCTGGGGTACTTACAGCCAGTAGTTTGACTGATATACAGTGGGAGTGTGTATTAGGGTATTACGGCCTGTAGTTTGACTGATTTACAGTGGGAGTGTGTATTAGGGTACTTACGGCCTGTAGTTTGACTGATTTACAGTGGGAGTGTGTATTAGGGTACTTACGGCCGGTAGTTTGACTGATATACAGTGGGAGTGTGTATTAGGGTACTTACGGCCGGTAGTTTGACTGATATACAGTGGGAGTGTGTATTAGGGTACTTACGGCCTGTAGTTTGACTGATATACAGTGGGAGTGTATACTGGGGTACTTACGGCCGGTAGTTTGACTGATATACAGTGGGAGTAAATACTGGGGTACTTACAGCCTGTAGTTTGACTGATATACAGTGGGAGTGTGTATTAGGGTACTTACGGCCTGTAGTTTGACAGATTTACAGTGGGAGTGTGTATTAGGGTACTTACGGCCTGTAGTTTGACTGATTTACAGTGGGAGTGTGTATTAGGGTACTTACGGCCGGTAGTTTGACTGATATACAGTGGGAGTGTGTATTAGGGTACTTACGGCCGGTAGTTTGACTGATATACAGTGGGAGTGTGTATTAGGGTACTTACGACCTGTAGTTTGACTGATATACAGTGGGAGTGTATACTGGGGTACTTACGGCCGGTAGTTTTGACTGATATACAGTGGGAGTAAATACTGGGGTACTTACAGCCTGTAGTTTGACTGATTTACAGTGGGAGTGTGTATTAGGGTACTTACGGCCTGTAGTTTGACTGATTTACAGTGGGAGTGTGTATTAGGGTACTTACGGCCGGTAGTTTGACTGATATACAGTGGGAGTGTGTATTAGGGTACTTACGGCCTGTAGTTTGACTGATATACAGTGGGAGTGTGTATAAGGGTACTTACGGCCGGTAGTTTGACTGATTTACAGTGGGAGTGTGTATTAGGGTACTTACGGCCTGTAGTTTGACTGATATACAGTGGGAGTGTGTATTAGGGTACTTACGGCCTGTAGTTTGACTGATATACAGTGGGAATGTATGCTGGGGTACTTACAGCCAGTAGTTTGACTGATATACAGTGGGAGTGTGTATTAGGGTACTTACGGCCTGTAGTTTGACTGATATACAGTGGGAGTGTGTATTAGGGTACTTACGGCCTGTAGTTTGACTGATATACATTGGGAGTGTGTATTAGGGTACTTACGGCCGGTAGTTTGACTGATTTACAGTGGGAGTGTGTATTAGGGTACTTACGGCCTGTAGTTTGACTGATATACAGTGGGAGTGTGTATTAGGGCACTTACGACCTGTAGTTTGACTGATATACAGTGGGAGTGTGTATTAGGGTACTTACGGCCTGTAGTTTGACTGATATACAGTGGGAGTGTGTATTAGGGTACTTACGGCCTGTAGTTTGACTGATATACAGTGGGAGTGTATACTGGGGTACTTGCGTCCTGTAGTTTGACTGATATACAGTGGGAGTGTGTATTAGGGTACTTACGGCCTGTAGTTTGACTGATATACAGTGGGAGTGTGTATTAGGGTACTTACGGCCTGTAGTTTGACTGATATACAGTGGGAGTGTATATTAGGGTACTTACGGCCTGTAGTTTGACTGATATACAGTGGGAGTGTGTATTAGGGTACTTACGGCCTGTAGTTTGACTGATATACAGTGGGAGTGTGTATTAGGGTACTTACGGCCTGTAGTTTGACTGATATACAGTGGGAGTGTGTATTAGGGTACTTACGGCCTGTAGTTTGACTGATATACAGTGGGAGTGTGTATTGAGGTACTTACGGCCTGTAGTTTGACTGATATACAGTGGGAGTGTGTATTGGGGTACTTACGGCCTGTAGTTTGACTGATATACAGTGGGAGTGTGTATTGGGGTACTTACGGCCTGTAGTTTGACTGATATATAGTGGGAGTGTGTATTGGGGTACTTACGGCCTGTAGTTTGACTGATATACAGTGGGAGTGTGTATTAGGGTACTTACGGCCTGTAGTTTGACTGATATACAGTGGGAATGTATGCTGGGGTACTTACAGCCAGTAGTTTGACTGATATACAGTGGGAGTGTGTATTAGGGTACTTACGGCCGGTAGTTTGACTGATATACAGTGGGAGTGTGTATTAGGGTACTTACGGCCTGTAGTTTGACTGATATACAGTGGGAGTGTGTATTAGGGTACTTACGGCCTGTAGTTTGACTGATATACAGTGGGAATGTATGCTGGGGTTCTTACAGCCAGTAGTTTGACTGATATACAGTGGGAGTGTGTATTAGGGTACTTACGGCCTGTAGTTTGACTGATATACAGTGGGAGTGTGTATTAGGGTATTACGGCCTGTAGTTTGACTGATTTACAGTGGGAGTGTGTATTAGGGTACTTACGGCCTGTAGTTTGACTGATATACAGTGGGAGTGTATACTGGGGTACTTACGGCCGGTAGTTTGACTGATATACAGTGGGAGTAAATACTGGGGTACTTACAGCCTGTAGTTTGACTGATATACAGTGGGAGTGTGTATTAGGGTACTTACGGCCTGTAGTTTGACAGATTTACAGTGGGAGTGTGTATTAGGGTACTTACGGCCTGTAGTTTGACTGATTTACAGTGGGAGTGTGTATTAGGGTACTTACGGCCGGTAGTTTGACTGATATACAGTGGGAGTGTGTATTAGGGTACTTACGGCCGGTAGTTTGACTGATATACAGTGGGAGTGTGTATTAGGGTACTTACGGCCTGTAGTTTGACTGATATACAGTGGGAGTGTATACTGGGGTACTTACGGCCGGTAGTTTGACTGATATACAGTGGGAGTAAATACTGGGGTACTTACAGCCTGTAGTTTGACTGATATACAGTGGGAGTGTGTATTAGGGTACTTACGGCCTGTAGTTTGACTGATATACAGTGGGAATGTATGCTGGGGTACTTACAGCCAGTAGTTTGACTGATATACAGTGGGAGTGTGTATTAGGGTACTTACGGCCGGTAGTTTGACTGATATACAGTGGGAGTGTGTATTAGGGTACTTACGGCCTGTAGTTTGACTGATATACAGTGGGAGTGTGTATTAGGGTACTTACGGCCTGTAGTTTGACTGATATACAGTGGGAATGTATGCTGGGGTACTTACAGCCAGTAGTTTGACTGATATACAGTGGGAGTGTGTATTAGGGTATTACGGCCTGTAGTTTGACTGATTTACAGTGGGAGTGTGTATAGGGTACTTACGGCCTGTAGTTTGACTGATTTACAGTGGGAGTGTGTATTAGGGTACTTACGGCCGGTAGTTTGACTGATATACAGTGGGAGTGTGTATTAGGGTACTTACGGCCGGTAGTTTGACTGATATACAGTGGGAGTGTGTATTAGGGTACTTACGGCCGGTAGTTTGACTGATATACAGTGGGAGTGTGTATTAGGGTACTTACGGCCTGTAGTTTGACTGATATACAGTGGGAGTGTATACTGGGGTACTTACGGCCGGTAGTTTGACTGATATACAGTGGGAGTAAATACTGGGGTACTTACGGCCTGTAGTTTGACTGATTTACAGTGGGAGTGTGTATTAGGGTACTTACGGCCGGTAGTTTGACTGATATACAGTGGGAGTGTGTATTAGGGTACTTACGGCCTGTAGTTTGACTGATATACAGTGGGAGTGTGTATAAGGGTACTTACGGCCGGTAGTTTGACTGATTTACAGTGGGAGTGTGTATTAGGGTACTTACGGCCTGTAGTTTGACTGATATACAGTGGGAGTGTGTATTAGGGTACTTACGGCCTGTAGTTTGACTGATATACAGTGGGAATGTATGCTGGGGTACTTACAGCCAGTAGTTTGACTGATATACAGTGTGTATTAGGGTACTTACGGCCTGTAGTTTGACTGATATACAGTGGGAGTGTGTATTAGGGTATTACGGCCTGTAGTTTGACTGATTTACAGTGGGAGTGTGTATTAGGGTACTTACGGCCTGTAGTTTGACTGATTTACAGTGGGAGTGTGTATTAGGGTACTTACGGCCGGTAGTTTGACTGATATACAGTGGGAGTGTGTATTAGGGTACTTACGGCCGGTAGTTTGACTGATATACAGTGGGAGTGTGTATTAGGGTACTTACGGCCTGTAGTTTGACTGATATACAGTGGGAGTGTATACTGGGGTACTTACGGCCGGTAGTTTGACTGATATACAGTGGGAGTAAATACTGGGGTACTTACAGCCTGTAGTTTGACTGATATACAGTGAGAGTGTGTATTAGGGTACTTACGGCCTGTAGTTTGACAGATTTACAGTGGGAGTGTGTATTAGGGTACTTACGGCCTGTAGTTTGACTGATTTACAGTGGGAGTGTGTATTAGGGTACTTACGGCCGGTAGTTTGACTGATATACAGTGGGAGTGTGTATTAGGGTACTTACGGCCGGTAGTTTGACTGATATACAGTGGGAGTGTGTATTAGGGTACTTACGGCCTGTAGTTTGACTGATATACAGTGGGAGTGTATACTGGGGTACTTACGGCCGGTAGTTTGACTGATATACAGTGGGAGTAAATACTGGGGTACTTACAGCCTGTAGTTTGACTGATATACAGTGGGAGTGTGTATTAGGGTACTTACGGCCTGTAGTTTGACTGATATACAGTGGGAATGTATGCTGGGGTACTTACAGCCAGTAGTTTGACTGATATACAGTGGGAGTGTGTATTAGGGTACTTACGGCCGGTAGTTTGACTGATATACAGTGGGAGTGTGTATTAGGGTACTTACGGCCTGTAGTTTGACTGATATACAGTGGGAGTGTGTATTAGGGTACTTACGGCCTGTAGTTTGACTGATATACAGTGGGAATGTATGCTGGGGTACTTACAGCCAGTAGTTTGACTGATATACAGTGGGAGTGTGTATTAGGGTATTACGGCCTGTAGTTTGACTGATTTACAGTGGGAGTGTGTATAGGGTACTTACGGCCTGTAGTTTGACTGATTTACAGTGGGAGTGTGTATTAGGGTACTTACGGCCGGTAGTTTGACTGATATACAGTGGGAGTGTGTATTAGGGTACTTACGGCCGGTAGTTTGACTGATATACAGTGGGAGTGTGTATTAGGGTACTTACGGCCGGTAGTTTGACTGATATACAGTGGGAGTGTGTATTAGGGTACTTACGGCCTGTAGTTTGACTGATATACAGTGGGAGTGTATACTGGGGTACTTACGGCCGGTAGTTTGACTGATATACAGTGGGAGTAAATACTGGGGTACTTACGGCCTGTAGTTTGACTGATTTACAGTGGGAGTGTGTATTAGGGTACTTACGGCCGGTAGTTTGACTGATATACAGTGGGAGTGTGTATTAGGGTACTTACGGCCTGTAGTTTGACTGATATACAGTGGGAGTGTGTATAAGGGTACTTACGGCCGGTAGTTTGACTGATTTACAGTGGGAGTGTGTATTAGGGTACTTACGGCCTGTAGTTTGACTGATATACAGTGGGAGTGTGTATTAGGGTACTTACGGCCTGTAGTTTGACTGATATACAGTGGGAATGTATGCTGGGGTACTTACAGCCAGTAGTTTGACTGATATACAGTGGGAGTGTGTATTAGGGTACTTACGGCCTGTAGTTTGACTGATATACAGTGGGAGTGTGTATTAGGGTATTACGGCCTGTAGTTTGACTGATTTACAGTGGGAGTGTGTATTAGGGTACTTACGGCCTGTAGTTTGACTGATTTACAGTGGGAGTGTGTATTAGGGTACTTACGGCCGGTAGTTTGACTGATATACAGTGGGAGTGTGTATTAGGGTACTTACGGCCGGTAGTTTGACTGATATACAGTGGGAGTGTGTATTAGGGTACTTACGGCCTGTAGTTTGACTGATATACAGTGGGAGTGTATACTGGGGTACTTACGGCCGGTAGTTTGACTGATATACAGTGGGAGTAAATACTGGGGTACTTACAGCCTGTAGTTTGACTGATATACAGTGGGAGTGTGTATTAGGGTACTTACGGCCTGTAGTTTGACAGATTTACAGTGGGAGTGTGTATTAGGGTACTTACGGCCTGTAGTTTGACTGATTTACAGTGGGAGTGTGTATTAGGGTACTTACGGCAGGTAGTTTGACTGATATACAGTGGGAGTGTGTATTAGGGTACTTACGGCCGGTAGTTTGACTGATATACAGTGGGAGTGTGTATTAGGGTACTTACGGCCTGTAGTTTGACTGATATACAGTGGGAGTGTGTATAAGGGTACTTACGGCCGGTAGTTTGACTGATTTACAGTGGGAGTGTGTATTAGGGTACTTACGGCCTGTAGTTTGACTGATATACAGTGGGAGTGTGTATTAGGGTACTTACGGCCTGTAGTTTGACTGATATACAGTGGGAATGTATGCTGGGGTACTTACAGCCAGTAGTTTGACTGATATACAGTGGGAGTGTGTATTAGGGTACTTACGGCCTGTAGTTTGACTGATATACAGTGGGAGTGTGTAGTAGGGTATTACGGCCTGTAGTTTGACTGATTTACAGTGGGAGTGTGTATTAGGGTACTTACGGCCGGTAGTTTGACTGATATACAGTGGGAGTGTGTATTAGGGTACTTACGGCCGGTAGTTTGACTGATATACAGTGGGAGTGTGTATTAGGGTACTTACGGCCTGTAGTTTGACTGATATACAGTGGGAGTGTATACTGGGGTACTTACGGCCGGTAGTTTGACTGATATACAGTGGGAGTAAATACTGGGGTACTTACAGCCTGTAGTTTGACTGATATACAGTGGGAGTGTGTATTAGGGTACTTACGGCCTGTAGTTTGACAGATTTACAGTGGGAGTGTGTATTAGGGTACTTACGGCCTGTAGTTTGACTGATTTACAGTGGGAGTGTGTATTAGGGTACTTACGGCAGGTAGTTTGACTGATATACAGTGGGAGTGTGTATTAGGGTACTTACGGCCGGTAGTTTGACTGATATACAGTGGGAGTGTGTATTAGGGTACTTACGGCCTGTAGTTTGACTGATATACAGTGGGAGTGTATACTGGGGTACTTACGGCCGGTAGTTTGACTGATATACAGTGGGAGTAAATACTGGGGTACTTACAGCCTGTAGTTTGACTGATTTACAGTGGGAGTGTGTATTAGGGTACTTACGGCCTGTAGTTTGACTGATTTACAGTGGGAGTGTGTATTAGGGTACTTACGGCCGGTAGTTTGACTGATATACAGTGGGAGTGTGTATTAGGGTACTTACGGCCTGTAGTTTGACTGATATACAGTGGGAGTGTGTATAAGGGTACTTACGGCCGGTAGTTTGACTGATTTACAGTGGGAGTGTGTATTAGGGTACTTACGGCCTGTAGTTTGACTGATATACAGTGGGAGTGTGTATTAGGGCACTTACGACCTGTAGTTTGACTGATATACAGTGGGAGTGTGTATTAGGGTACTTACGGCCTGTAGTTTGACTGATATACAGTGGGAGTGTGTATTAGGGTACTTACGGCCGGTAGTTTGACTGATATACAGTGGGAGTAAATACTGGGGTACTTACAGCCTGTAGTTTGACTGATTTACAGTGGGAGTGTGTATTAGGGTACTTACGGCCTGTAGTTTGACTGATTTACAGTGGGAGTGTGTATTAGGGTACTTACGGCCGGTAGTTTGACTGATATACAGTGGGAGTGTGTATTAGGGTACTTACGGCCTGTAGTTTGACTGATATACAGTGGGAGTGTGTATAAGGGTACTTACGGCCGGTAGTTTGACTGATTTACAGTGGGAGTGTGTATTAGGGTACTTACGGCCTGTAGTTTGACTGATATACAGTGGGAGTGTGTATTAGGGCACTTACGACCTGTAGTTTGACTGATATACAGTGGGAGTGTGTATTAGGGTACTTACGGCCTGTAGTTTGACTGATATACAGTGGGAGTGTGTATTAGGGTACTTACGGCCTGTAGTTTGACTGATATACAGTGGGAGTGTGTATTAGGGTACTTACGGCCTGTAGTTTGACTGATATACAGTGGGGGTGTGTATTAGGGTACTTACGGCCTGTAGTTTGACTGATTTACAGTGGGAGTGTGTATTAGGGTACTTACGGCCTGTAGTTTGACTGATATACAGTGGGAGTGTGTATTAGGGTACTTACGGCCTGTAGTTTGACTGATATACAGTGGGAGTGTGTATTAGGGTACTTACGGCCTGTAGTTTGACTGATTTACAGTGGGAGTGTGTATTAGGGTACTTACGGCCAGTAGTTTGACTGATATACAGTGGGAGTGTGTATTAGGGTACTTACGGCCTGTAGTTTGACTGATTTACAGTGGGAGTGTGTATTAGGGTACTTACGGCCAGTAGTTTGACTGATATACAGTGGGAGTGTGTATTAGGGTACTTACGGCCTGTAGTTTGACTGATTTACAGTGGGAGTGTGTATTAGGGTACTTACGGCCGGTAGTTTGACTGATATACAGTGGGAGTGTGTATTAGGGAACTTACGGCCTGTAGTTTGACTGATATACAGTGGGAGTGTGTATTAGGGTACTTACGGCCTGTAGTTTGACTGATATACAGTGGGAGTGTATACTGGGGTACTTACGGCCGGTAGTTTGACTGATATACAGTGGGAGTGTGTATTAGGGTACTTACGGCCGGTAGTTTGACTGATATACAGTGGGAGTGTGTATTAGGGTACTTACGGCCTGTAGTTTGACTGATATACAGTGGGAGTGTATACTGGGGTACTTACGGCCGGTAGTTTGACTGATATACAGTGGGAGTAAATACTGGGGTACTTACAGCCTGTAGTTTGACTGATATACAGTGGGAGTGTGTATTAGGGTACTTACGGCCTGTAGTTTGACTGATTTACAGTGGGAGTGTGTATTAGGGTACTTACGGCCGGTAGTTTGACTGATATACAGTGGGAGTGTGTATTAGGGTACTTACGGCCTGTAGTTTGACTGATATACAGTGGGAGTGTGTATTAGGGTACTTACGGCCTGTAGTTTGACTGATATACAGTGGGAGTGTGTATTAGGGTATTACGGCCTGTAGTTTGACTGATTTACAGTGGGAGTGTGTATTAGGGTACTTACGGCCGGTAGTTTGACTGATATACAGTGGGAGTGTGTATTAGGGTACTTACGGCCGGTAGTTTGACTGATATACAGTGGGAGTGTGTATTAGGGTACTTACGGCCTGTAGTTTGACTGATATACAGTGGGAGTGTATACTGGGGTACTTACGGCCGGTAGTTTGACTGATATACAGTGGGAGTAAATACTGGGGTACTTACAGCCTGTAGTTTGACTGATTTACAGTGGGAGTGTGTATTAGGGTACTTACGGCCTGTAGTTTGACTGATTTACAGTGGGAGTGTGTATTAGGGTACTTACGGCCGGTAGTTTGACTGATATACAGTGGGAGTGTGTATTAGGGTACTTACGGCAGGTAGTTTGACTGATATACAGTGGGAGTGTGTATTAGGGTACTTACGGCCGGTAGTTTGACTGATATACAGTGGGAGTGTGTATTAGGGTACTTACGGCCTGTAGTTTGACTGATATACAGTGGGAGTGTATACTGGGGTACTTACGGCCGGTAGTTTGGACTGATATACAGTGGGAGTAAATACTGGGGTACTTACAGCCTGTAGTTTGACTGATTTACAGTGGGAGTGTGTATTAGGGTACTTACGGCCTGTAGTTTGACTGATTTACAGTGGGAGTGTGTATTAGGGTACTTACGGCCGGTAGTTTGACTGATATACAGTGGGAGTGTGGTATTAGGGTACTTACGGCCTGTAGTTTGACTGATATACAGTGGGAGTGTGTATAAGGGTACTTACGGCCGGTAGTTTGACTGATTTACAGTGGGAGTGTGTATTAGGGTACTTACGGCCTGTAGTTTGACTGATATACAGTGGGGAGTGTGTATTAGGGCACTTACGACCTGTAGTTTGACTGATATACAGTGGGAGTGTGTATTAGGGTACTTACGGCCTGTAGTTTGACTGATATACAGTGGGAGTGTGTATTAGGGTACTTACGGCCTGTAGTTTGACTGATATACAGTGGGAGTGTGTATTAGGGTACTTACGGCCTGTAGTTTGACTGATATACAGTGGGGGTGTGTATTAGGGTACTTACGGCCTGTAGTTTGACTGATTTACAGTGGGAGTGTGTATTAGGGTACTTACGGCCTGTAGTTTGACTGATATACAGTGGGGTGTGTATTAGGGTACTTACGGCCTGTAGTTTGACTGATATACAGTGGGAGTGTGTATTAGGGTACTTACGGCCTGTAGTTTGACTGATATACAGTGGGAGTGTGTATTAGGGGTACTTACGGCCTGTAGTTTGACTGATTTACAGTGGGAGTGTGTATTAGGGTACTTTACGGCCTGTAGTTTGACTGATTTACAGTGGGAGTGTGTATTAGGGTACTTACGGCCAGTAGTTTGACTGCATATACAGTGGGGAGTGTGTATTAGGGTACCTTACGGCCTGGTAGTTGACTGATTTACAAGTGGGAGTGTGATTAGGGTACTTACGGCGGTAATTTGACTGATATACAGTGGGAGTGTGTATTAGGGAACTTACAGCCTTAGTTTGACTGATATACAGTGGGAGTGTGTATTAGGGGTACTTACGGCCTGTAGTTTGACTGATATACAGTGGAGTGTATACTGGGGTAACTTACGGCCGGTAGTTTGACGATATACAGTGGGAGTGTGTATTAGGGTACTTACGGCCTGTAGTTTGACTGATTACAGTGGGAGTGTGTATTAGGGTACTTACGGCCTGTAGTTTGACTGATATACAGTGGGAGTGTATACTGGGGTACTTACGGCCTGTAGTTTGACTGATATACAGTGGGAGTGTGTATTAGGGTACTTACGGCCTGTAGTTTGACTGATATACAGTGGGAGTGTGTATTAGGGTACTTACGGCCTGTAGTTTGACTGATATACAGTGGGAGTGGTATACTGGGTACTTACGGCCTGTAGTTTGACTGATATACAGTGGGAGTGTGTAATACTGGGTACTTACAGGCCTGTAGTTTGACTGATATACAGTGGGAGTGTGTATTAGGGTACTTACGGCCTGTAGTTTGACTGATTACAGTGGAGTGTGTATTAGGGCACTTACGGACCTGTAGTTTGACTGATATACAGTGGGGAGTGTGTATTAGGGTACTTACGGCCTGTAGTTTGACTGATATACAGTGGGAGTGTGTATTAGGGTACTTACGGCGGTAGTTTGACTGATTTACAGTGGGAGTGTGTATTAGGGTACTTACGGCCTGTAGTTTGACTGATATACAGTGGGAGTGTGTATTAGGGCACTTACGACCTGTAGTTTGACTGATATACAGTGGGAGTGTGTATTAGGGTACTTACGGCCTGTAGTTTGACTGATATACAGTGGGAGTGTGTATTAGGCGTACTTACGGCCTGTAGTTTGACTGATTTACAGTGGGAGTGTGTATTAGGGTACTTACGCTGTAGTTGGACTGATATACAGTGGGAGTGTGTATTAGGGCACTTACGACCTGTAGTCTTGACTGATATACAGTGGGAGTGTGTATTAGGGTACTTACGGCCTGTAGTTTGACTGCATATAACAGTTGAGTGTGTATTAGGGTACTTACGGCCTTAGTTTGACTGATATACAGTGGGAGTGTGTATTAGGGTACTTACGCCTGTAGTTTGACTGATAATACAGTGGGAATTGTATGCTGGGTACTTACAGCAGTAGTTTGACTGATATACATTGGGAGTGTGTATTAGGGTACTTACGGCCTGTAGTTTGACTGATATACAGTGGGAGTGTGTATTAGGGTACTTACGGCCGGTAGTTTGACTGATATACAGTGGGAGTGTGTATTAGGGTACTTACGGCCTGTAGTTTGACTGATATACAGTGGGAGTGTGTATTAGGGTACTTACGGCCTGTAGTTTGACTGATATACAGTGGGAGTGTGTATTAGGGTACTTACGGCCTGTAGTTTGACTGATATACAGTGGGAGTGTGTATTAGGGTACTTACGGCCTGTAGTTTGACTGATATACAGTGGGAGTGTGTATTAGGGTACTTACGGCCTGTAGTTTGACTGATATACAGTGGGAGTGTGTATTAGGGTACTTACGGCCTGTAGTTTGACTGATATACAGTGGGAGTGTTATATGGGTACTTACGGCCTGTAGTTTGACTGATATTACAGTGGGAGTGGTGTATTAGGGTACTTACGGCCTGTAGTTGACTGATATACAGTGGGAGTGTTGTATTAGGGTACTTACGGCCTGTAGTTTGACGATATACAGTGGGAGTGTGTATTAGGGTACTTACGGCCTGTTAGTTTGACTGATATACAGTGGGAGTGTGTATTAGGGTACTTACGGCCTGTAGTTTGACTGATATACAGTGGGAGTGTTATTGAGGGTACTTACGGCCTGGTAGTTTAACTGATATAACAGTGGAGTATAGGGTACTTACGGCCTGGTGTTTGACTGATTACAGTGGGGGGTGTATTGAGGGTACTTACGGCCTGTAGTTTGACTGATATACAGTGGGAGTGTGTATTGGGTACTTACGGCCTGTAGTTTGACTGATATTACAGTGGAGTGTGTATTGGGTACTTACGGGCCTGTAGTTTGACTGATATACAGTGGGAGTGTGTATTGGGGTACTTACGGCCTGTAGTTTGACTGATATACAGTGGACGGCTGTAGGTTGACTGATATACAGTGGGAAGTATGCTGGGGTACTGGACGGCGGTAGTTTGACTGATATACAGTGGGATGTGGTATTAGGGGGGTACTTACGGCCGTAGGGTTGGACTGATATAACAGTGGGAGTGTTGTATTAGGGTACTTACCGGCCTGTAGTTTGCTGATATACAGTGGGGAGTGTGTATTAGGGACTTACGGCCTGTAGTTTTGACTGATATACAGTGGGAGTGTATGTGGGGTACTTTACGGCCAGTTAGTTTGACTGATATGACAGTGGGAGTGTGTATTGGTACTTGACGGCCGGTAGTTGACTTGATTACAGTGGGAGTGTGTATTAGGTATTACGCCGGTTGTTTGACTGATGTACAGTGGGAGTGTGTATTAGGGTACTTACGGCCTTGTGTTTTGACTCGACTATATCAGTGGGAGTGTATACTGGGGTACTTACGGCCGGTAGTTGACTGATATACAGTGGGAGTAAATACTGGGGTACTTACAGCCTGTAGTTTGACTGATATACAGTGGGAGTGTGTATTAGGGTACTTACGGCCTGTAGTTTGACTGATATACAGTGGGATGTATGCTGAGGGTACTTACAGCCAGTAGTTTGACTGATATACAGTGGGAGTGTGTATTAGGGTACTTACGGCCGGTAGTTTGACTGATATACAGTGGGAGTGTGTATTAGGGTACTTACGGCCTGTAGTTTGACTGATATACAGTGGGAGTGTGTATTAGGGTACTTACGGCTGTAGTTTGACTGATATACAGTGGGAATGTATTGCTGGGCTACTTACAGCCAGTAGTTTGACTGATATACAGTGGGAGTGTGTATTAGGGTACTTACGGCCTGTAGATTTGACTGATATACAGTGGGAGTGTGTATTAGGGTATTACGGCCTGTAGTTTGACTGATTTACAGTGGGAGTGTGTATAGGGTACTTACGGCCTGTAGTTTGACTGATTTACAGTGGAGTGTGTATTAGGTACTTACGCGCCGGTAGTTTGACTGATATAACAGTGGGAGGTGTATTAGGGTACTTACGGGCCGCGTAGTGTGTATTAGGGTACTTACGGCCTGTAGTTTGACTGATATACAGTGGGAGTGTGTATTAGGGTACTTACGGCCTGTAGTTTGACTGATATACAGTGGGAGTGTGTATTAGGGTACTTACGGCCGGTAGTTTGACTGATATACAGTGGGAGTGTGTATTAGGGTACTTACGGCCTGTAGTTTGACTGATATACAGTGGGAGTGTGTATTAGGGTACTTACGGCCTGTAGTTTGACTGATATACAGTGGGAGTGTGTATTAGGGTACTTACGGCCTGTAGTTTGACTGATATACAGTGGGAGTGTGTATTAGGGTACTTACGGCCGGTAGTTTGACTGATATACAGTGGGAGTGTGTATTAGGGTACTTACGGCCTGTAGTTTGACTGATATACAGTGGGAGTGTGTATTAGGGTACTTACGGCCGTAGTTTGACTGATATACAGTGGGAGTGTATACTGGGGTACTTACGGCCTGTAGTTTGACTGATATACAGTGGGAGCTGTGTATTAGGGTACTTACGGCCGTAGTTTGACTGATTTATACAGTGGGATGTAATATTAGGGTACCTTACGGCCTGTGTTTGACTGATATCCAGTGGGAGTGTGTATTAGGGTAAGCTTAGGCTGTAGTTTTGACTGATATACGCAGTGGGAGTGTGTATTAGGGGTACTACGGCCTGTAGTTTGACTGATATAATCAGTGGGAGTGTGTATTAGGGCACTTACGGCCTGTTAGTTTGACTGATATAACAGTGGGGAGGTGTATTAGGGTACTTACGGCCTGTTAGTTTGACTGATATACAGTGGCGAGTGTGTATCTGGAGGGTACTTAACGGCCTGTAGTTTGGACTGATTTACAGTGGGAGTGTGTATTAGGGTCTACCGGCCTGTAGTTTGACTGATATACAGTGGGAGTGGTATTTGGGCACTTACGACCCTGTAGTTTGACTGATATACAGTGGGAGTGTGTATTAGGGTACTTACGCCTGTAGTTTGACTGATATACAGTTCGAGTGTGTATTAGGGTACTTACGGCCTGTAGTTTGACCTGATATACAGTTGGAGTGTGTATTAGGGTACTTACGGCCTGTAGTTTGACTGATTTACAGTGGGAGTGTGTATTAGGGTACTTACGGCCTGTAGTTTGACTGATTTACAGTGGGAGTGTGTATTAGGGTACTTACGGCCCGTAGTTTGACTGATATACAGTGGGAGTGTGTATTAGGGTACTTACGGCCGGTTTAGTTTGACTGATATACAGTGGAGTGTGTATTAGGGTATTACGGCCTGTAGTTTGACTGATATACAGTGGGAGTGTATACTGGGGTACTACGGCCGGTAGTTTGACTGATATACAGTGGGAGTAAATACTGGGGTACTTACAGCCTGTAGTTTGACTGATATACAGTGGGAGTGTGTATTAGGGTACTTACGGCCTGTAGTTTGACAGATTTACAGTGGGAGTGTGTATTAGGGTACTTACGGCCTGTAGTTTGACTGATTTACAGTGGGAGTGTGTATTAGGGTACTTACGGCAGGTAGTTTGACTGATATACAGTGGGAGTGTGTATTAGGGTACTTACGGCCGGTAGTTTGACTGATATACAGTGGGAGTGTGTATTAGGGTACTTACGGCCTGTAGTTTGACTGATATACAGTGGGAGTGTATACTGGGGTACTTACGGCCGGTAGTTTGACTGATATACAGTGGGAGTAAATACTGGGGTACTTACAGCCTGTAGTTTGACTGATTTACAGTGGGAGTGTGTATTAGGGTACTTACGGCCTGTAGTTTGACTGATTTACAGTGGGAGTGTGTATTAGGGTACTTACGGCCGGTAGTTTGACTGATATACAGTGGGAGTGTGTATTAGGGTACTTACGGCCTGTAGTTTGACTGATATACAGTGGGAGTGTGTATAAGGGTACTTACGGCCGGTAGTTTGACTGATTTACAGTGGGAGTGTGTATTAGGGTACTTACGGCCTGTAGTTTGACTGATATACAGTGGGAGTGTGTATTAGGGCACTTACGACCTGTAGTTTGACTGATATACAGTGGGAGTGTGTATTAGGGTACTTACGGCCTGTAGTTTGACTGATATACAGTGGGAGTGTGTATTAGGGTACTTACGGCCTGTAGTTTGACTGATATACAGTGGGAGTGTGTATTAGGGTACTTACGGCCTGTAGTTTGACTGATATACAGTGGGGGTGTGTATTAGGGTACTTACGGCCTGTAGTTTGACTGATTTACAGTGGGAGTGTGTATTAGGGTACTTACGGCCTGTAGTTTGACTGATATACAGTGGGAGTGTGTATTAGGGTACTTACGGCCTGTAGTTTGACTGATATACAGTGGGAGTGTGTATTAGGGTACTTACGGCCTGTAGTTTGACTGATTTACAGTGGGAGTGTGTATTAGGGTACTTACGGCCAGTAGTTTGACTGATATACAGTGGGAGTGTGTATTAGGGTACTTACGGCCTGTAGTTTGACTGATTTACAGTGGGAGTGTGTATTAGGGTACTTACGGCCAGTAGTTTGACTGATATACAGTGGGAGTGTGTATTAGGGTACTTACGGCCTGTAGTTTGACTGATTTACAGTGGGAGTGTGTATTAGGGTACTTACGGCCGGTAGTTTGACTGATATACAGTGGGAGTGTGTATTAGGGAACTTACGGCCTGTAGTTTGACTGATATACAGTGGGAGTGTGTATTAGGGTACTTACGGCCTGTAGTTTGACTGATATACAGTGGGAGTGTATACTGGGGTACTTACGGCCGGTAGTTTGACTGATATACAGTGGGAGTGTGTATTAGGGTACTTACGGCCGGTAGTTTGACTGATATACAGTGGGAGTGTGTATTAGGGTACTTACGGCCTGTAGTTTGACTGATATACAGTGGGAGTGTATACTGGGGTACTTACGGCCGGTAGTTTGACTGATATACAGTGGGAGTAAATACTGGGGTACTTACAGCCTGTAGTTTGACTGATATACAGTGGGAGTGTGTATTAGGGTACTTACGGCCTGTAGTTTGACTGATTTACAGTGGGAGTGTGTATTAGGGTACTTACGGCCGGTAGTTTGACTGATATACAGTGGGAGTGTGTATTAGGGTACTTACGGCCTGTAGTTTGACTGATATACAGTGGGAGTGTGTATTAGGGTACTTACGGCCGGTAGTTTGACTGATTTACAGTGGGAGTGTGTATTAGGGTACTTACGGCCTGTAGTTTGACTGATATACAGTGGGAGTGTGTATTAGGGCACTTACGACCTGTAGTTTGACTGATATACAGTGGGAGTGTGTATTAGGGTACTTACGGCCTGTAGTTTGACTGATATACAGTGGGAGTGTGTATTAGGGTACTTACGGCCTGTAGTTTGACTGATTTACAGTGGGAGTGTGTATTAGGGTACTTACGGCCTGTAGTTTGACTGATATACAGTGGGAGTGTGTATTAGGGCACTTACGACCTGTAGTTTGACTGATATACAGTGGGAGTGTGTATTAGGGTACTTACGGCCTGTAGTTTGACTGATATACAGTGGGAGTGTGTATTAGGGTACTTACGGCCTGTAGTTTGACTGATTTACAGTGGGAGTGTGTATTAGGGTACTTACGGCCGGTAGTTTGACTGATATACAGTGGGAGTGTGTATTAGGGTACTTACGGCCTGTAGTTTGACTGATATACAGTGGGAGTGTATACTGGGGTACTTACGGCCGGTAGTTTGACTGATATACAGTGGGAGTAAATACTGGGGTACTTATAGCCTGTAGTTTGACTGATATACAGTGGGAGTGTGTATTAGGGTACTTACGGCCTGTAGTTTGACTGATTTACAGTGGGAGTGTGTATTAGGGTACTTACGGCCTGTAGTTTGACTGATTTACAGTGGGAGTGTGTATTAGGGTACTTACGTCCGGTAGTTTGACTGATATACATTGGGAGTGTGTATTAGGGTACTTACGGCCGGTAGTTTGACTGATTTACAGTGGGAGTGTGTATTAGGGTACTTACGGCCTGTAGTTTGACTGATATACAGTGGGAGTGTGTATTAGGGCACTTACGACCTGTAGTTTGACAGATATACAGTGGGAGTGTGTATTAGGGTACTTACGGCCTGTAGTTTGACTGATATACAGTGGGAGTGTATACTGGGGTACTTACGGCCGGTAGTTTGACTGATATACAGTGGGAGTGTGTATTAGGGTACTTACGGCCTGTAGTTTGACTGATATACAGTGGGAGTGCCTGCGTATGGCGGCCAATTCTCCACTGAAGGTCTTTCTGACAGCCCCACTCCTCTGTTGCGAGCCCTGGCTGCCCCCACCTCGACGGGGGGGGGGGGGGGGGCAGCGTCTTCACTACCCAACTAGAGAGAGAGAGAGAAGGAAAGGTTGAAGCGAACATTTTTTTATTTTTTTATTGTAAGGCACACATCAATAATACGCGTTTAATAGATCTGAAAGAGTTGGATTGACACAATATGGTAATAAGCCAAGGAGAGGTATATCTGAGATTGGGCAACACTTACACAGAGGACTTCTGCAGCAGCGAGATGGCATTGAGCGCTGATTGGTTGCTCTGAACCAGGCTGAACCATCCAGTCGGGTCAGAACCCATCAGGTGGCTCACCTCCCACTGCAGGGGCTGCTCACACTGACGCACTGAGGAGAAAAAACAGAGATTAGAACTGAACTTCTACACTACTATACATCAGAACAACGCGACCACTGCTTGCACAATATCTTCTGGATCACTGAAACGGACAAAACACTGACATACACACTCTCGCCCAAACTCCTGCTGTTGCACAAAGTCACACACTAGCAAACAAACACAGACGCACCCCCCCCCCTTTTCTCCCCAATTTCTCGATATCCAATTACGATCTTGTCTCATCGCTGCAACAAGGCCGGGACTGTAACAAGGCCGGGACTGTAAACAAGGTCAGGACTGTAAACAAGGTCAGGACTGTAACAAGGCCGGGACTGTAACAAGGCCGGGACTGTAAACAAGGTCGGGACTGTAAACAAGGCCGGGACTGTAACAAGGCCGGGACTGTAAACAAGGTCAGGACTGTAACAAGGTCGGGACTGTAACAAGGCCGGGACTGTAACAAGGCCGGGACTGTAAACAAGGTCAGGACTGTAACAAGGTCGGGACTGCGATGCAGTGCCTTGGACAGCTGCAGTGCCTTGGACAGCTGCCCTCCCCCCTTTTCTCTCTGGTTCTCTCTCTCCCCTCACCCCCCTCTCTCCCCTCACCACTCTCCCCCCGTCTCACCAGTGGAGCTGTAGTACTGGCAGACTCTCTCCAGGACAGTGTTTTCTGTCGATCCCGGAGTCACCCTCTCCTCATCCAGAACCCACAGCAGTCCTCTGGGGTCTCCCTTCGCCCCCCCGCACCGAACACACACACACAGACACGCACACCATGTTCATCTGGTGGGCCAATCCGTGCCCGGAAAACACTTGGGCATTGGTGGCAGTGCTCCCAGAGGATGCTGGGAGCTGTAGTCTATTTAGACGGTTGGTTATTGTGTATGTGTTAGGTACAGGAAGAGGAGGGGGGGGGGGGGGGGGGTTGTGTTTATTACCTGTAGAGCGGGCTGGCCTATGGCGGACACCACCACAGCAGGACTGGTCTCTGGAGCTTCAAAGTCTACTGGAACTCTCTCTTGAAACAACAGTACACATTACGTTACAGTCCTCCAGCAGTCTCCTGCAGGTGTACAGCAGATGCCAGTCCAGTGTGGTTGAAGTCCAGGGAGAGAACTAACAGCGAAGCGAGATGAGGCATCTCTGTGCTGAGAGCTCACACACCCAAAAGACCTCAGGATCGTAAACACTGCCTGGGTACACTCCACTGGAAACACACAAGGAGAGACAACATTCTACACACAGTGTGCTATTACCTCACACCCTTCATAAATACACAAAGATTTCATATTACATTACGCAAACATGCACGCACAAAGCACTCACCACTGATGCTGTCTCCGACCGTGCCAGCCTGTTTGAGGAGTGGGTGTGGGTGAAAGCTTGGCAGGAGGTGGTCTTGCCCGTGCCACTGCGTCCCACTGCGCACACACTCTGATCCCTGCGCGTGCCAACCTTGGAGACATACACACGCCTGACTCGAGCGGCCAGGGCAGGGGGAGTGTCCCACACACTGTCCCCACGACGGGAATTAGGGGTCTGGGGAGAGGAGACCACAACATTCCCTTCTCATCAGAGTTTGCGTGGAACTACAGCAATATAGCACCTTGCTCCTATCACTGACGGACCAGAGTAGAGACACTGGGTTTCCTGGAATGAATCACTCAGCAGAAACGGTTCCTGCAGTGTGTGTGTGTTCACCTTTCCGTGTTGGTTCAGCGGCAGCCAGAAGTTGAGCAGGTTGGGTCCAGCGTGTGTGAGGGGCAGGCTGGCTTTAGCTCGACTGGTTAAAGTGTGGAGTGCTCCACCCTCAGGTCCCTCAAGTCCTCACACAGGTTCAACTCAGACGGATTCAACTGGGGAGAAAGAGAAAAGAGAGACATCATGCAGTGTTCCGTCTTCCCCCATTCGGACTCTCACTAGGCCAGCTGGGAGATCTGGGGTTCCCTTGTCTGGTTTCAGCAGAGTGGCTGGAACACACAACCCACCAATTACAGACAATCTCAGTATAAACCCACCAATTGGAAGTCTCAGGACAAAGCCATCATGCAGTGTTCCGTCTTCCTCCATTCGGACTCTCACTAGGCCTGCTGGGAGATCTGGGGTTCCCTTTTCTGGTTTCAGCAGAGTGGCTGGAACACAGAACCCACCAATCACAAACAATCTCAGTATAAACCCACCAATTGGAAGTCTCAGGACAAAGCCATCATGCAGTGTTCCGTCTTCCCCCATTCGGACTCTCACTAGGCCTGCTGGGAGATCTGGGGTTCCCTTGTCTGGTTTCAGCAGAGTGGCTGGAACACAGAACCCACCAATCACAGTCAATCTCAATATAAACCCACCAATTGGAAGTCTCATGACAAAGCCATCAAATCAAATCAAAGCCATTAGTCACTTAAAGCTAGAATCCTTAGTTGGCTCATCCATTTTTGCATTAAAAACATTATTAATAATATTATTAATATATGCCCATTACTTCTTGAAGAAAATAACTTTCAAATGCCTCATGTGCTGAGATCCACTGTCATAACCCATCAAAACCCAAAATAAGCTTGTTTTACTCCAATGTTTGTACAAATGGAAACACGTTATAGCCAAGTAAACGTTTGAAAAAAAAACGTGTTTTAACGCATACAGTGCTATTTCACAGTAAACAAATGAACATCAAGAAGGGCATTCAACATGTATGGCACTTACACAAATTACTGATGTTTGGCTCAGAGAAATTGATAATAAAAAGATTGTGGGGAAGGTTTTATTAGATTTCTGGACAGCTTTAGACATTATCGATCATAATCTGCTGCTGGAAAAACATGTGTGTTATGGCTGCTATATTGTGGATAGACAGTTACCTGTCTAACAGAACACAGAGGTTGTTCTTTAATGGAAACCTCTCCAACATAATCCAGGTAGAGTCAGGCATTCCACAGGGCAGCTGTCTAGGCCCCTTAATTTAAAAAAATCTTTACTAATGACCTACCGCTGGCTCTGAGTAAAGCCAGTGTGTCTACGTATGCTCATGACTCATCACTATGCACGTCAGCTACCACAGCAGGTGATATCACTGCAACACTTAACAAAGAGTTGCAGTCAGTTTCAGAATGGGTGGCAAGACATACATTTGTCCTAAATATTTCAAAAACTAAAAGCATTGTATTTGGGGCAAATCATTCACTAAAACCTAAACCTCTAGTAAATCTTGTAATAAATAAATGAGGAAATTGAGTAAGTTGAGTAGACTTACTCCAAGACTGCTTGGAGTAACCCTGGATTGTAAACCAACATGGTGTAGCTCAGTTGGTAGAGCATGGCGCTTGCAACGCCAGGGTTGTGGGTTCGATTCCCACGGGGGACCATTATGAAAATGTATGCACTAAGTTGCTCTTGATAAAAGCGTCTACTAAAATGTACATGGAAAATGTCAAAGCATATTGATGCAACAGTAGTTAAGATGGGGAGAGGTCTGTCAATAATAAAGCGCTGCTCTGCTTTCTTAACAACACTATCAACAAGGCAGGCCCTGCTTTTGTCACACCTGGACAACAGTCCAGTCATGTGGTCAGGTGCCACAAAGGGGGACTTAGAAAAAT
>NC_034202.2:9655197-9667697 GCF_002021735.2 Oncorhynchus kisutch | reverse complement strand
AAAACAAAGTCACCAGTGATCGGATGTTCTTTAAAGCAATCAGAGAATCGAAGCCCGTGATTAGTTTCCCACCCGCCGCTTCAGCCACGTGTGTTCTGGCTCCCGCAGTACGAAGGGTCGGAAAAGTAGTGCTGAAGCCGGGTGTGTTCTGGCTCCCGCAGTACGAAGGGTCGGAAAAGTAGTGCTGAAGCCGGATGTGTTCTGGCTCCCGCAGTACGAAGGGTCGGAAAAGTAGTGCTGAAGCCGGGTGTGTTCTGGCTCCCGCAGTACGAAGGGTCGGAAAAGTAGTGCTGAAGCCGGGTGTGTTCTGGCTCCCGCAGTACGAAGGGTCGGAAAAGTAGTGCTGAAGCCGGGTGTGTTCTGGCTCCCGCAGTACGAAGGGTCGGAAAAGTAGTGCTGAAGCCGGGTGCCATTAACACGCCGACCAATCCCACACAACACATACAGGGAACCACACGACAATACCACCACTTACCCAGGCGAAAGCCCTTCTTGTGGACCACACATCCCTCACCTGAGAGAGAGAGCGAGAGAGCGAGAGAGCGACAGAGAGAGAGAGCCAGAGAGAGAGAGCCAGAGAGAGAGAGCCAGAGAGAGAGAGCCAGAGAGAGAGAGCCAGAGAGAGAGAGAGCCAGAGAGAGAGAGAGCCAAGAGAGAGAGAGAGAGAAACCTGTTTCTCAAAACCTGTTCACAAACCTGTTCTACTAACACACTGAAGCCTCAGGACCAGAACATCCAATCAAATCAGAATAAACCAAATTACAACACAGTCAAAACAAAACTACATTGCTTACTGGAAAACGCAAGCACAAAGCAAAATGCAGTGCTATCTGGCCCTAAATCGACAGTACACCGTGGCTAACTATTTTACCATGGTTACTGATCAAAACCTTGACAAAGTACAGGCTCAGCGAGCACAGCCTTGCCATTGAGAAGGGTAGACACAGGAAAACCTGGCTCCCTGTATAGGAAAGGCTGTGCAACCACTGCACAACAGCAGAACCTGAGATGGAGCTGCATTTCCTGACAAAATGTTTAAAAAAATATAAAACAATTAGTGTAATTTCCCCAAATTTGAAACCCTTATTCAAGGTTTCAAAGACCCCTCTGATGAGAGTAGGCTACCCGTCCTGTTGGGGGGAGGAGGCAGAGAGCTTGGGTTGGCAGTGCACTACATTGCTGCCTGCCATAAGTTGAGGGACAGTGTCTGACAGACCAATCAACCTACACATGTCCTCTACTGTCTGCTTATTGTTATTGTTGAATGTCTGGTTATTTTGACACTTGGTTATTGTTGTTCCTGTTGTTATTGTTGTTACTGTTGTTATTGTTGTTACTGTTGTTATTGTTGTCCCGGTGACAATTTTGATTCTCATTTTTATATTGTAAATATCCAAAATAAGCTTTGGCAATATGTACATTGTTACGTCATGCCAATAAATCTAATTGAATTTAATTGGATAGAGAGAAGAGCGAGAAGAGAGAGAGAGAGAGGAGAGAAAAGAAAAGAAAGAGAGAAGAAAGAGAGAGATAGAGAGCGAGATGAGAAGAAAGAGAGAAAAGAAAGAGAGAAGAAAGAGGTAGAGAAGAGAGAAGAAAGAGAGATTTAGCGAAATAAAGAAAGTGTGAGAAAAAGAAAGAGAAGGCAGGGGGAGAAAGAGAAAGGCTAAATTGTGTGTATTCTACAGCATGCAGTGTGTGTGTTCTTTAGAAGGTAAATGTTCCACTGTGTGTATGTTCCAGGAAGCCAGGTAGCCTGGCGGCTAAGAGCTACATGAAGAAAAAAACAAACAGTGCACGACTCATGCCAGATAAACCGAGTGCCTTTGCGATGCCCCAGTGCAGCAGGTTTGCATAGCACGCATACGATAAGTACATATCTTAGGACATGACCACATGACATCATACCTCTCCTGTTCTGTTATGTCTGTTGCCCCTCTATCACTCACTCTTTCTTCTTCTCCCCTTCTTTCTGCTCATCTTTCTTTACTTCCATTTTTTGACATCTTGACATCATTTGTCACCTTTTCTTTCCCTGACTTCACTTCCTGCCCCTGCTTCAACAGCTCAGCTTTCACTTCCTGCCCCTGCTTCAACAGCTCAGCTTTCATTTCCTGTTTCTGCTTCTGTTGCTCTGTTGTCATTTCCTGTTTCTGCTTCGGTTGCTCTGTTGTCATTTCCTGTTTCTGCTTCGGTTGCTCTGTTGTCATTTCCTGTTTCTGCTTCAACAGCTCAGCTTTCATTTCCTGTTTCTGCTTCAGCTGCTCCAATTTCCTGTTTCTGTGGCCACTTCCTGTTTGGCTGTCTCCCCCAGGGGTGGGCTCTTGAGTTTGGGGAGAGGACTCGCCGGGGCGTGGAGGTCTTTGAGATCTGATTGGTTGGAGTGGCGGCCTCGCTCTCCGTTGACCAACTGCTCGTTTCGCAGGGCCATCTCGGCCTCTAGGATTGGTGGAGTCTGATCCGGGAGGAGAAATTGCTGCGCCAGGCTGCCACTCAGTTTACTGTGCTGGAAAGAAACAAGATGGACGCCACCACAGTACATAAAAACACAAGGCAACGTGCTGCCTTTACTTGACCTTTGGCTGCCTTTCTATCGTCGACTGACTGACCGTATTTTCACTAGAGGTGAAAAAATGCAATTGAGTTAATTGCAGGATTTGCTGTGATTAAACGCAAACACCGAATTTGCTCAAATTGAGCTGTGATTTAAGATTTTTCATCCAAAAAGCATCACACTGTCGTTCTTTTAGCTGTATAGAATTTGGGATGTTTTCAAGTGCATTTTAAACACTTTCAGACACCGCGATTAATAAAATCAAATCCACAAAGATGTTAACGAGTTAACGGATGAACTCTGACAGCCCTAGTTTTCACAGCATGTATTTGGAACTGGGCCACAAACCAGACTCAGATTTACTGTTAGAAAAATGCCCAATACAGTCTACACAACAGGCTCAGCGGCTATATATACTGTGACAGCAGGTTAGCTCAGACACTCTCTCTCTCTCACACACACACACACACACACACACACACACACAGTCATGCTAGTGTGGAAGAGCAAATATCATCTACGTCTACAGTTCAGAGTTTCCTCTTGTCCACTAAAACAGGTGTGAAATACCGCAGTGAATTACTGACACATATCCATTTCAACTGTATGTAATAAGTCCTGAACTAGTCTATGACAGGTTTACTCCTGATTCATTAATAACAGAGGTGGTATGGTCAGTTTAGATTAGACCTGCTGTTACTGTGGAGACGAAGTGGACAGGAAGGACAATAGGACCACTCTCCCGTCTCTGGGACATACAGTAGACGACACAAAGAATGACGTATCCAAATCACACACACGGGCTGATCGTTCTAGAATACACACAACATGAAGACTCATTAGAACACACATTAAGGGAACACACAGGACTCTAGAACACACATAGGATCATTCCAGACCATTCTAGAACACACAGAGTGAGGACCATTCCAGACCATTCTAGAACACAGAGTGAGGACCATTCCAGACCATTCTAGAACACACAGAGTGAGGCCCATTCCAGACCATTCTAGAACACACAGTGAGGACCATTCCAGACCATTCTAGAACACACACAGTGAGGACCATTCCAGACCATTCTAGAACACACAGAGTGAGGCCCATTCCAGACCATTCTAGAACACACAGAGTGAGGACCATTCCAGAACAGTAATGCCTCGTGCCACATCATCTCTGCACCTCCCTTCTGCTCCCAGAGCTTTAAGCGTGAGGACAGCGCCATGACAACGGCTGCTGGGGGAGGGGTCAAACAGTCAGAGGTCAGCCAGATGTGATGTCAGAGTGGGGGGGCGGGACACCACAGAAACGGTGATACAACCTGAGGATGGAGAGAAACAGGAATGAGAGAAAGAAATAGGATCGCGAGAAAGAGATTGGTAATGAGAGAGAGAGAAGAAAAGAGAGAGGGAAGGAGAGAGACTTCTGTATGTGTAATGTTTACTGTTAATTTTTGTTGTTTTTCACTTTATATGTTGTCTACCTCACTTGCTTTGGCAATGTTAACACATGTTTCCCATGCCAATAAAGCCCTTAAATTGAATTGAGAGAGAAGATTCAGAGAGCGAGAGATGGAGAGAGAGGGTGCACTGAAAGATAAAATGTTAAAATTTGTCTCCCCCCCCAATACCTTTCTGGTGACACGTAGTAACCGCTGTGCAGTTGACAACACATTATGAAACACCTGACGGTGTGGTGGAACACCATGACAGATCACTCTACACCCCTAACCATACACACACCAGCTCTCTCAGAAATATTAGTCCTTCTAGTGAAGTCATATGCACACACACACACACTGGAATATCTGCACAACCTCTCACAAACAACTGTTTCTTCTCCCACCCAACACACTCCCAACCTGGGTCTCGTGTACGGCACTCGTGCCCTCTCCTCTCCAGTTTCAGCCCGACTCAGCTGTCCGTTCCATTGGGCTTCTCAGACACACACCTCTGGGCTCCTGGCCTGTGGCCCTCAGGACCTTACAGACACACACACCTCTGGGCCCCTGGCCCTCACAGACACACACACCTCTGGCCCTCACAGACACACACCTCTGGGCCCCTGGCCCTCACACACACACACCTCTGGACCTCACAGACACACACACCTCTGGGCCCCTGGACCTCACAGACACACACACCTCTGGGCCCCTGGCCCTCACAGACACACACACACCTCTGGGCCCCTGGCCCTCACAGACACACACCTCTGGGCCCCTGGCCCTCACAGACACACACATCTCTGGGCCCCTGGACATCACAGACACACACACCTCTGGGCCCCTGGCCCTCATAGACACACACACCTCTGGGCCCCTGGGATACTACCCTGTTAGGAAAACGGGATAAATGAGAAGGGAGAGAGAATACAGGGGGGGAAGCAATAAGGGTAAGAAAATGTTGTAGCAATCTAACATTCACCCTGTGTCTTTAATATGCCTCAGGCTAAGACCTTAGGCCAAAACAAACCAACAGATGACTAGCATACAAAAACAGAGGCGAGAGGGGAAAGCTGGAATGTTCTGGTAGTCTACTGGGATATGGACCTACGAGTGATGGATTGTTGTTGATATTGGAAGAGTGAAAACGCACACAAGAACTCAAAAGCCCAGTCCAGAGCAACAGCGCGGAAAAGCCTTGTATCTCCGTCTTGAGGGGTAGTCGGCTGTCGCTCCAACCTGACAGCTGCAGCTGAGAGGGGGAAGAGAAGCCTCACGGAGAAAGGAAGATGGCTGGAGGGGGGGGGGGGGGTACCAAAGGGGTGAGGGAGAAAAGTAGGGGAGGGAAAGGGGGTGAGAAAAGAGGAAGGGAGAAGAGCTAGGGGAAGTTGAGAGGAGGGAGGGGGACAGAAGGGGGAGGAAAGAGGGCTGGGACCCCGGACCTATCCCAAGAAGCCTCCAGTTTACCGATTTGAGTAGTCCAGCACCCCCTTGTGCACAGTATACAAAACACGTTTCAGAGGGAGGGCACATCAAGTGAGACACGGGCCAAGAACCCTTTTATTTTTTAATTTTTTAAACGTAGGTTTGTCTAGATGATTTTGATGTTGAATTATTATCAGCAAACGGTCCGAGCCTCAGTCTATTTCTTCATGTTTTTACATTCAAAAATGTGGAATAAAACAGCGATTCGCCAAACTTATTTCATTAGCTGGATGATATGGGAAGATAAACTGTCCCTCAACGGTTGGCTGCTGTTACCACCGTATTCCTAAAGAACATTTACCCCCCCCCCCCCCCGCCCCATGTTAACATTTGAACATGAGAACTCATTGACATTCACACCTCCCTTTTGATATCACGACACACTATGTAGTGCACTAAAGTAGTGTCCCGACAGGTCAACAAACCACACGTCACACAAAGCAACACAGACAGAAGAAAAGGATGTATTTATTTCTGAACTGTTTTATATACGCAGTCCAACACATAATGCTCCTAGCGATCTTAAAAACAACATGACAAAATTCATTCAAACAAAATGGAATGACAATAATCATTTAATAATATTACCAATGACAGTAATCATCATCATCATCATCATGACTGTAATGGTAATAGTAACCCAACGCCAGTAGTATTTGCGTTTTGTTTGTGGCACATGTCAAATCAATTGTCTGGCGGTGTGTAAAACCGGAGTATTCTACAGCGAGAGCCCCCCCCTCCAAAAACAAAACACGTAATAAATATGAAAAGAGCAAGAGTCCGGGTATTCAAACAAAATAATCTGGCAATTTGCAGGTACGATAGCTAAAGTCTTTATGTGCAAAGATCCAAAGTGTTCACCACAAACAGATTTACACACTTCAAAACCCCAACGCTCACACAGAGCATCTGAAGAGCGTCTCTACATCGGGAAATCTTCTTAAATAAACCTAGAGCATTTGTCATTTAATATACACACATTCATTCATTATATATATATCTATATATATATATATATATATATATACTTCCATTTTCTGTTAGTTCTTCCTATATGCCGCCCCTTTTCATTGATGATGTGTGTGTGTGTAGATGTGTGTGTGTGTGTGTAGATGTGTGTGTGTGTGTGTAGATGTGTGTGTAGATGTGTGTGTGTGTGTAGATGTGTGTGTAGATGTGTGTGTGTGTGTGTAGATGTGTGTGTGTGTGTGTAGATGTGTGTGTGTGTGTGTAGATGTGTGGTGTGTGTGTGTGTGTGTAGATGTGTGTGTGTGTGTGTGTAGATGTGTGTGTGTGTGTAGATGTGTGTGTGTTGTGTAGGTGTGTAGATGTGTGTGTGTGTGTAGGTGTGTAGATGTGTGTGTGTGGTAGATGTGTGTGTTTAGATGTGTGTGTGTAGATGTGTGTGTGTGTGTAGGTGTGTAGATGTGTGTGTGTGTGTAGGTGTGTAGATGTGTGTGTGTGTAGGTGTGTAGATGTGTGTGTGTGTAGATGTGTGTGTGTGTAGATGTGTAGATGTGTGTGTGTAGATGTGTGTGTGTGTGTGTAGGTGTGTAGATGTGTGTGTGTGTGTAGGTGTGTAGATGTGTGTGTGTAGGTGTGTGTGTAGATGTGTGTGTGTAGGTGTGTAGATGTGTGTGTGTGTGTAGGTGTGTAGATGTGTGTGTGTGTGTAGGTGTGTAGATGTGTGTGTGTAGATGTTTGTGTGTGTGTGTGTGTGTGTGTGTGTAGATGTGTGTGTGTGTGTAGGTGTGTAGATGTGTGTGTGTAGATGTGTGTGTGTAGGTGTGTAGATGTGTGTGTGTGTGTGTAGGTGTGTGTGTGTGTGTGTAGGTGTGTGTGTGTGTGTGTAGGTGTGTAGATGTGTGTGTGTGTGTGTAGGTGTGTGTGTGTGTGTAGATGTGTGTGTGTGTGTGTAGGTGTGTAGATGTGTGTGTAGATGTGTGTGTGTGTGTGTGTAGGTGTGTGTGTGTGTGTGTGTAGATGTGTGTGTGTGTGTGTGTAGATGTGTGTGTGTGTGTGTAGGTGTGTAGATGTGTGTGTGTGTGTAGATGTGTGTGTGTAGATGTGTGTGTGTAGATGTGTGTGTGTGTGTGTAGATGTGTGTGTGTGTGTGTGTAGATGTGTGTGTGTGTGTGTGTAGATGTGTGTGTGTGTGTGTGTAGGTGTGTGTGTGTGTGTAGATGTGTGTGTGTGTGTAGGTGTGTAGATGTGTGTGTGTAGATGTGTGTGTGTGTGTGTGTAGATGTGTGTGTGTGTGTGTGTAGATGTGTGTGTGTGTGTGTGTAGGTGTGTAGATGTGTGTGTGTGTGTGTGTAGGTGTGTAGATGTGTGTGTGTAGATGTGTGTGTGTGTGTGTGTAGATGTGTGTGTGTGTGTGTGTAGATGTGTGTGTGTGTGTGTGTAGATGTGTGTGTGTGTGTGTGTAGATGTGTGTGTGTGTGTGTGTAGATGTGTGTGTGTGTGTGTGTAGATGTGTGTGTGTGTGTGTGTGTAGATGTGTGTGTGTGTAGGTGTGTAGATGTGTGTGTGTGTGTGTGTAGATGTGTGTGTGTGTGTGTAGATGTGTGTGTGTGTGTGTAGATGTGTGTGTGTGTAGATGTGTGTGTAGATGTGTGTGTGTGTGTGTAGATGTGTGTGTGTGTGTGTAGATGTGTGTGTGTGTGTGTGTAGATGTGTGTGTGTGTGTGTGTAGATGTGTGTGTGTGTGTGTGTAGATGTGTGTGTGTGTGTGTGTAGATGTGTGTGTGTGTGTGTAGGTGTGTAGATGTTTGACAAACACATCTACACTAAATAAAACACTGACAAGCGATTGAAATGCAGCGCGCACACTCACACACACTCTCTTCTATTCCACATCCCCAGTTCGGTCACAGTTTTGTACCCTTTAAAAAAGACCCACTCCTCAGATTCAAACGGTTGAGAGAGAGTGTGTGTGTGTGGCCAGAGGCTGGCGCTGTGAGGGGTCCGTCCCCGCAGGGGCCTGTTCAGATAGGAGGATTCTCATTGGTCCAGAACAGTCAGCCAATCAGAATCAATCAGCGACAGGTATTTGGCACATTGAACATGGAGTAACACATTAGGTTAAAAAGGTCAGACAAAACCCCATTCGTTTTGGTTTAACAAGAAGAAAAAAAGGAGGTATCTCTCTAAAACGACATCACTTCCCCTGACTGACCTGTGTAGGCCTCTTAGAATATCAACAACCCCCACCCCCCCAACACATAAACCCTCCTCTATCCCTCCAGCCACACATGCAGGTCACAGCTGTGGAAACGCACGGATATATATCACAGACGAGGAACCTTCTACTGCATGGAAGGGGGGGGGGGGGGGACCACCCTCTGAAAAACCCTGAAATTAAAATTGAGTGAACAAATCCTTTCTCCTCTCTTTTCAACAACCAGCTGTGCTTTCATGTCCCTCGGTTAAACGGCCGTGTCACGGCTGCAGCCACAGCAGCACAAGCTGGTTCTCCTCATATATAAAGCCATAGAGGATTGTGGGCCTACCATTCTGGGTCACATTCAGAAATAAATCTATAGGTTCAAACCAGACTGAAGGGGACTGACAGATTCGGGTTCCGGTCCACTGTCTGCTCCAAACGCTAAAACACCTACCACCTCTCTCTACACTGACCTACTTATACGGCCAATCCTGTGTGTGTGATCTACATCTGGAAAGCTGTGGCGTACACATTAGGGCCGCCCTGACACAATTACAACTTCTCACAAAGCTAAGTCTCTGGCCCTGCTGGGATTCAAAACTCACATACAGTCCCCGCTCTGAGTACGCATACTGTCCCCGCTCTGAGGTACGCATACTGTCCCCGCTCTGAGTACGCATACTGTCCCCGCTCTGAGGTACGCATACTGTCCCCGCTCTGAGGTACGCATACTGTCCCCGCTGAGGTACGCATACTGTCCCCGCTCTGAGTACGCATACTGTCCCCGCTCTGAGTATGCATACGGTCCCCGCTCTGAGTACGCATACTGTCCCCGCTCTGAGTATGCATACTGTCCCCGCTCTGAGTACGCATACTGTCCCCGCTCTGAGGTACGCATACTGTCCCCGCTCTGAGTATGCATACTGTCCCCGCTCTGAGTACGCATACTGTCCCCGCTCTGAGTACGCATACTGTCCCGCTCTGAGTACGCATACTGTCCCCGCTCTGAGGTACGCATACTGTCCCCGCTCTGAGGTACGCATACTGCCAGGTGAATGAAAGCCCCCCCTCCCTCCGCTCTGAGTACGCATACTGCCAGGTGAATGAAAGCCCCCCCCTCCCTCCGCTCTGAGGTACGCATACTGCCAGGTGAATGAAAGCCCCCCCTCCCTCCGCTCTGAGTACGCATACTGCCAGGTGAATGAAAGCCCCCCCTCCCTCTGCTCTGAGTACGCATACTGCCAGGTGAATGAAAGCCCCCCCTCCCTCCGCTCCCCAACATTCCTAAAGAGAAGAGGACAGACTCACACATTAATGAGCAGTACTGGAGTAAATGGACTGGAGGAGATGCGCAGAGAGCGGCTTGGCCTTCGTACACACCATCCCCGGTTCCCATAGTTACAGGTGCAACCCCCCCCCCCCCCAAAGTCAAAACGGTTACCAAGATCCGTGCACGAGCCGCATCGGAGAGGTTTGTCCACGGCGACAAGAGTTCCGTGCCAGAGAGTTCTTTCAAAACGGGTCCTCCTGGATGCTCAGGTGACTCAAGTAAATATTGACATTGGCACTTTATGCATTTCACTGACGGAGGGATGGAGGAGGAGACGGAGGGATGGAAGAGGAGAAGAGGGTCAAAGTCTCTTCAAAAAGTCAAAGCCGTCATTCTCTCCTTCGTTGTTCTCTGTGGAAGGAATGAAACCTGCTGCCAACCTCTATGGCCCCATCTCTGGACACACACACACACACACACTTACACACAAGCAGTTCACTGCCATTCTCTCGGGTTTATCCCGGCAGGTCTCTCTGCTTCCTTGTCCTCCTCCCACCATCTTTCCACTTCTCTCCCCTCCACTCACTCTCCTTTCCCCTCTTCATGAGCTCACAGGAGAGGAACGTTATTGGTCCGGCGCCTCTCTCCAAGCGGTGCCAATGGTCCAGATACTCAACACCTGCCTTAGGTCCCCACCCCTCCACTACAGCCAGCCAATCCCGTGGAGAGCGGCCCGGCAGGTGCGTGCGGTTCGGGTCCAGTCTCAAGACGAGGCTGGGGGGGACGGGGGTGGAGAGAAGAGGAGGAAGAGGTGGGGACAGGTGACCTAGTCTTCCCTCTCCTACTCGGGACTGGCGTTTGCTGCTCTGCCGGGTTCAGCTGGTGCGTGCACGCATGTGTGTGCGTGAGGTCGGCTGTGTGGAATGCTGGTCCATTGGGGGCGAGAGGAAGAGGGATGCGTGGCATCGCTCCAGGGTGCGGTCGGAGAGGGGGGGTGCTCTGGTTCTCTTTAGGTACACGCATGGTCCGAGGGTACATTTTTGCCTTTCAGTGTGTGTGTGTGTGAGACAACAGAGGAGAGCGGCTGGCAGGCTTGGTCCATACACACTCCAGAGTGAGAGTGTGGGGCTTTATTGTGTGTGTGTGTGTGTGTGTGTGTGTGTGTGTGTGTGTGTGTGTGTGTGTGTGTGTGCGTGTCTAGGACTTGGGGCTGTGGCGGGCGGGTTCATAGGGGATGAGGTTATAGGATGTGGTGTGTGTGTGTGTGCGGCCTACAGGCCGTTGCTGTTGCGGTGTGTGAGAGGAGGTTTGGAGAACTCCACCACCCCAGCCCGACCCTTCCCGATGACCTTAGGGGCGCGACGCAGCAGCTTCTGGGCCTCAGTAAACGCATCGGTCAGCTCTTTCTTCCACTGGACAAACTCTGGGTCACTCTGCAGAGAGACCGAGACAATAAACATATTATTACACACACACACACCTTCCATTTGACTGACTTATAATAGAATAATAATACATTCAAACAAAAAGAAATGTTATATATATTCTGCTTTCCCAAAACTCACAGGTTTTTCAGAAATCCAGAGAGGGAGAGAGCCAGAGCGAGAGACAGAGAGACACAGAGGTTGTTCCCCGTACCTCACACTGAGAGAGACAGAGACAGAGAGCCAGAGATAGAGGTTGTTCTCCGTACCTCACACAGAGAGAGGTTGTTCTCCGTACCTCACACAGAGAGAGAGGTTGTTCTCCGTACCTCACACAGAGAGAGAGGTTGTTCTCCGTACCTCACACAGAGAGAGAGGTTGTTCTCCGTACCTCACACAGAGAGAGAGGTTGTTCTCCGTACCTCACACAGAGAGAGATGGAGGTTGTTCTCCGTACCTCACACAGAGAGACAGAGAGAGGTAGTTCTCCGTACCTCACACAGAGAGACAGAGAGAGAGGTTGTTCTCCGTACCTCACACAGAGAGACGGAGAGAGAGGTAGTTCTCCGTACCTCACACTGAGAGAGACAGAGAGAGATGGTTCTCCGTACCTCACACAGAGAGAGAGGTTGTTCTCCGTACCTCACACAGAGAGAGGTAGTTCTCCGTACCTCACACTGAGACAGAGACCGAGAGAGACAGAGAGAGAGGTAGTTCTCCGTACCTCACACTGAGAGAGACAGAGAGAGAGATTGTTCTCCGTACCTCACACTGAGACAGAGACCGAGAGAGACAGAGAGAGAGGTAGTTCTCTGTACCTCACACTGAGAGAGACAGAGAGAGAGGTTGTTCTCCGTACTTCACACAGAGAGAGAAACAGAGAGACAGAGAGAGGTTGTTCTCCGTACCTCACACAGAGAGAGAAACAGAGAGACAGAGACAGAGAGAGAGGTTGTTCTCCGTACCTCACACAGAGAGAGAAACACAGAGACAGAGACAGAGAGAGAGGTTGTTCTCCGTACCTCACACAGAGAGAGAAACAGAGAGACAGACAGAGAGAGGTTGTTCTCCGTACCTCACACAGAGAGACAGAGACAGAGGTTGTTCTCCGTACCTCACACAGAGAGACAGAGACAGAGGTTGTTCTTCGTACCTCACACAGA